>NC_092411.1:81017754-81320784 GCF_040894005.1 Engystomops pustulosus
GAGTAGGTGCTTATGTAAATAGCACAGACTAAGGGGCTGGACAGAACCACTGAAACCCATAGGAACTAAATAGAAACCCAAACCCAAACTCCCCTTTATCAATGCCTTATTACACCTGAATAACATTGATGGTTATGTTGTATAGAATTGTTTCCCCTAAATCCGCTGCTCATCTAATTCCTTCCCTTCCTTGGTTGTACTTGATGGACATGTGTCTTTTTTCAACTGTAAAAACTATGATACTATGGTACTCAGACCAGATAATTTTACAGTTCAAAAGATACCAGGTTTATGCAGGGCGCTAGAACCAGGAGCTAGAGCAGATTTTTTTACTCACACCTGCTCCCAGTCCCCTGGTTAATTATTGGTTGATAGATGGAAAACCCCTTTAACAATTTATTCCAATCTCCCCTTTATTAATTTTATCACATTAAATTCAGCTATTGGGGTAAATAATTTATTATGGGGGTATAGGGCACTATAAATGTATTACAATGTATTATGGAGCAATATACTGTATATTATAATTTATAATGGGTATAGAATGGCCACTGTATATGTACAGCATGCATCCTTAGAAGGTTAGGCACCTGAAGTGAATACAAAGCATTTGTAAAACAAGAAGTGAACTTTTATAAACTCTCTCCACTTTATAAACATACAGTAAATGCTCTGCTGTCCTCTAGAGTTTAAAATAGGACATGCATGAGGTATTTGTGCTTGTTCCTTATCAACATATAGTATTGTGTATATGTTATTACCCGCATAGAGAAAACAGTAATAATCTCCTTCATCCAAAGCCTCAACTTTACTGATAGACAGAACGGCTGATCTACCCGATAGTGACCCACTGAATCGATCTGATATTCCTGAAGGCCTGGTATTCTGGCTGCTGCTGCTGCTACTGTACACAAGGAGCTTGGGGGGACTTCCTGGTGTCTGGTGGTACCAAGACGGGTAGTTACCCCCAGTTACTGAGCCCCCACTTTGACTACAGGTGAGGCTGACGCTCCCTCCAGATGACACAGACATTGCAGCATCCTGAGTCACAGTAAACTGCGCAACTGCATCTGAAATAGAAGAGTAAAAATTATTATAAAAGCAAAAGTGACTTTCCTGTGATGTGATTGTGCTGGGATCTAGATCTTACATGCAGAATACAGAAATAGAGAGAGGAGGAGCGAGGACCAGGACATGGTGCAGGAGATATGTACTGTGCAATGTCAGACAATTATGTGGTGACTACCTTATTCTTTTATAGGTCCACAGAAAGAGGATATGCAAATATTATCATATACTGAAAACATGAACACTACATTTGGCACAGGTAACTGTAAGGCCGTCTTCTTATTTTTTACATCTATAACAGTAGTAATAATACGTTTTTCCCCTCTCCAACTGTTGGAGCACTACTGATCACATGAACAGGTTTTGTGTATCATACTATTACTTCATAAATAATGCTTTGGGAATTGCCAGAGAGAAACAAAGACCTCAACTCAGCTTTAACGGGCAAAATAGAATTGAATGGATTGGCAGTGCACACGCCTGACCACTGTCCTATTCAGAAAGGGGGACATGTACTGCATATACTGATCTCCTGATCAAGGGGATTTCACATGCATAGGGGGATGACCTATCATTACTTGAATACCCTTTTTAAGTCTCATTTTGGAAAAAGCAGTTCATCCAAGAAGACCAATATCTACTTCTTCAACAGTAACCTTATTCAGGAGAAAGTATAGTATAGTATAGTGTGATATTAAATTCACTGATTAAGAATAATTTAATCTCCTTTTGTCATGACCTAGGGATAAGCGATTTCTCTTTGACTTTTACCATTCTTTATTAAACAACAGTTCACATTGCAACCATATGAAAAAATAACATAATTTCATAAATACCATATGATACACACAATATAAATTTAATTGTAGCGTAGGTACATCTCAGTTCCACCTTGTTGACCCATTGTTCATCATTTGCAGCAAATACCTGATTGTGGGTGTTATTTATTTATATTTATATCACTAATAGGGAAAGGTTTTGATTTGAAATTTTATGTATTTTTTATTTATTTTTTTTAAAACTTTTTTTATATTTTTTTTTACTATTTTACTAATTTTTTTACTATTTTTCAGACTCTCTACAGTATAGCAGTATATAGGGATTTTCCACATCACCTATTACAATGTGCAAATTGCACATTGTAGTACATAGTGTAAAACTAGACAGCCTCGGCTCTCATACACCCAAGGCTGTCATAGCAACAGATCGCAGCTCCCTGATGAAGTCACGGGGAGCGACGATCTAATCCAACACGGCGGCAATCGAAGGATAAAAACCCTAGCACCAATCACGGGTGTTCCTGGTGGGTGTTTACCTTCTATACTCGAGTATAAGCCTAGTTTTTCAGCACAAAATTTGTGCTCAAAAAATCTAACTCGGCTTATACTCGAGTCAACTAAATAAATAAAGACAAAACTCACCTTTCTGACGTCACCCGTAGGTCCTCTTCTGTCTGAGACAGTCTGAGACAGAAGAGGACCTATGGGGGACGTTGGAAAGATGAGTACAGTGTTATTTTTTTTCCTACTACAGGGGCTGGGCAGGCTGTATGAGATGATGATTTTTGCGGGATAAGATGAGCCCTCTTTATACAGATGATGTGGCAAGGGGTTAAAGTACATCTACCATTAGAATCACTGATGATAGATGCTTACTACCCACCTCCCAGTCCTCTGGTCTGCCGGTTGTTTGCCGGCTGAACTGCACTGCTCACACAGTAATCATGATGTTTGCTGCTGCGGTTCGGTAGATTTGGGGCGTGACTAGGGTGTTGTTAGGGGGTGTGGCTTAGAGAGGAAATCACTGCTGCGCACTACACGCCGCCATTTCTTACCTCTTTCTAATCTGGAGTTGGGAGGTTTATATTACAAGGCATTTCTTTTTATTAGTTGTAGGTCATTTCAACAAAATATACTGTTCTTGCTCCAGTTTCCTGCATCATAATTAATAATAATAACTACTTTTTTTATTTATATAGCGCTCAAAGATTCCACAGCGCTTGCCATATCAGTCCCTGTCCCCATGGGGCTCACAATCTAATCAACCTACCAGTATGTTTTAGAGTGTGGGATGAAACCTGAAGAAACCAACGCAAACTCTTTGCAGACGTTGACCTGGATAGGACTTGAACCCAGGACCTTAGCACTGCAAGTATGTGGTGCTAACCACTGAGCCACAGATAAAAGTCATCGACAAAGTATTATGTTTTAATAGTAATAATCATGTCAGAGTCAGAATGGTTAGAAAGGATCTACTGCTACTTCAGTATTTAGAGTTACAAACTGTATTGTGAATGGATGCGCACATCAAGCTGTAGTAAAACACATATAAAGTAATTCACATCTGCCTCTCAGTACAATCCAGAAATTGTGTATTCAGCATTCCAACAGTGTAATGAGATAAGAAAAGGTATTTTTACTCAAAAACAGTGTGCTATTCTCTTAACTAAAAAGGAAAAATATTTGATAGATTCTATTGGCAACTCAAATGAGCTTACACACAGCCACGACACAGGAAACAGAGGTTAATGTCTTACTTCTCTATCAGGTTTAAGTGATGTGTATGCACTACCTGTCCACAGGCAGCAATAGTAATCTCCACTATCCTCAGCCTGCAAGTTATTAATGGAGAGAACAGCTGCTCCTTCAGCAATGGATCCAGTAAATCGATCTGATGTCCACGAAGGTTTGGCATTATGATTACTGGTGCTGTCACTGCCCACTACCCCTTTAGGGACACTTCCAGGTGATTGATAAACCCAGTGTGGCCAGTTATTTCCAGTTACTGAACCTGTGCTCCATCTACAAATCAGACGGATATTACCTCCCAGAGACACTGACGTAGTAGAATCCTGAAGAACCGTCAGCTGAGCCACAGTATCTGCAACAAGAAGATGACAGTGTCATGCAAGAAGACCTTAATGACATAAAACCGTACTGGAAAAAGGGCTTACTTGAGAAATAAATTGTAAGGATGAAGAGATACCAGTACATGATGAAGAAGGAAGATATTCACAACAAATTCCAGATGTATTTGGTCATCTTACTCCATTATATATATTGCTATACATTCTATCCTTATGCAAATCACCAGTGTGTATTATCTGGATGCAACATGTGATTTACATGGATTTATGCAAAAAGTTTCACAAGCAAATAGTATATAATCTTTCATACTGATTGACCGCAGTAAGTAAATGTTCATATCTATTGCAGTCATAATGGGCGTATAACAATTGGATATAATTAGAGATGAGCGAACATACTCGTCCGAGCTTGATGCTCGATCGAGCATTAGCGTACTCGTAACTGCTCGTTGCTCGGACGAGTATTTCGCCCGCTCGAGAAAATGGCAGCTCCCGCCGTTTTGCTTTTTGGCGGCCAGAAACAGAGCCAATCACAAGCCAGGAGACTCTGCACTCCACCCAGCATGACGTGGTACCCTTACACGTAGATAGCAGTGGTTGGCTGGCCACATCAGGTGACCCTGGGATAGACTAGCCGCTGCCCGCGCTGCTCGGATCATTCTCTGTCTGGATGCCGCTAGGGAGAGAGCTGCTGCTGCTCAGGGAAAGCGTTAGGGTGTTCTATTAGCTTACTGTTAGGCAGGAGTGATTCTAAAAGAACCCAACAGCCCTTCTTAGGGCTACAATAACGTTATATTTTTTTTTTTTTTTTATTTGCAGCTAGTACCATATTGTGAGGAATTAGCAGGGGGACTTGCTACCGTTGTGTTTAGCTCTTAGTGACACACATATCCACCTCAAACACCAAAGTGGGAAAATTTATTAGGGGTTTGAGTAGAATTAGGCACAGTCTGCCAGTTTCTTTTTATTTTACGTTTATTTTTTTCATAACTCAGCGTCATCTCATCTGGCATAGTAGTGTGCTGTAATACTTGGCTAGAAAGTAGCCATAGGAGAATACAAACGGCTTAATTACGCCTACAGTAGCGTTATATATATTTGATTTCTGGTTGATCTGCTGGTGGCTGTACTTGCTGCAGTGCATCTACTATCAAATTGGGAGCAATTTGGAGTCAGACTTGCGACCACTGTGTTTTAGTGACGCACATATCCATCGCAAAGACCGAAGTGGGAAAATTTATTAGGGCCCGGGGTTGTATTTCAATTAGGCACAGTCTGCCAGTTTCTTTTTATTTTACGTTTATTTTTTTCATAACTCAGCGTCATCTCATCTGGCATAGTAGTGTGCTGTAATACTTGGCTAGAAAATAGCCATAGGAGAATACAAACGGCTTAATTACGCCTACAGTAGCGTTATATATATTTGATTTCTGGTTGATCTGCTGGTGGCTGTACTTGCTGCAGTGCATCTACTATCAAATTGGGAGCAATTTGGAGTCAGACTTGCGACCACTGTGTTTTAGTGACGCACATATCCATCGCAAAGACCGAAGTGGGAAAATTTATTAGGGCCCGGGGTTGTATTTCAATTAGGCACAGTCTGCCAGTTTCTTTTTATTTTACGTTTATTTTTTTCATAACTCAGCGTCATCTCATCTGGCATAGTAGTGTGCTGTAATACTTGGCTAGAAAATAGCCATAGGAGAATACAAACGGCTTAATTACGCCTACAGTAGCGTTATATATATTTGATTTCTGGTTGATCTGCTGGTGGCTGTACTTGCTGCAGTGCATCTACTATCAAATTGGGAGCAATTTGGAGTCAGACTTGCGACCACTGTGTTTTAGTGACGCACATATCCATCGCAAAGACCGAAGTGGGAAAATTTATTAGGGCCCGGGGTTGTATTTCAATTAGGCACAGTCTGCCAGTTTCTTTTTATTTTACGTTTATTTTTTTCATAACTCAGCGTCATCTCATCTGGCATAGTAGTGTGCTGTAATACTTGGCTAGAAAATAGCCATAGGAGAATACAAACGGCTTAATTACGCCTACAGTAGCGTTATATATATTTGATTTCTGGTTGATCTGCTGGTGGCTGTACTTGCTGCAGTGCATCTACTATCAAATTGGGAGCAATTTGGAGTCAGACTTGCGACCACTGTGTTTTAGTGACGCACATATCCATCGCAAAGACCGAAGTGGGAAAATTTATTAGGGCCCGGGGTTGTATTTCAATTAGGCACAGTCTGCCAGTTTCTTTTTATTTTACGTTTATTTTTTTCATAACTCAGCGTCATCTCATCTGGCATAGTAGTGTGCTGTAATACTTGGCTAGAAAATAGCCATAGGAGAATACAAACGGCTTAATTACGCCTACAGTAGCGTTATATATATTTGATTTCTGGTTGATCTGCTGGTGGCTGTACTTGCTGCAGTGCATCTACTATCAAATTGGGAGCAATTTGGAGTCAGACTTGCGACCACTGTGTTTTAGTGACGCACATATCCATCGCAAAGACCGAAGTGGGAAAATTTATTAGGGCCCGGGGTTGTATTTCAACTAGGCACAGTCTGCCATTTCCTTTTTTATTTTACGTTTATTTTTTTCATAACTCAGCGTCATCTCATCTGGCATAGTAGTGTGCTGTAATACTTGGCTAGAAAATAGCCATAGCAATAGGATAGCATCGTTTGGTTTTAAAAACTAAAAAACACAAAAAAAAAACAAAAAAACAAAAAAAAAGTTAAAAAAAAATACAAGTTATAACTCTCATTTTCAAAATGTTTAACCCGAGGGCTAGGGGTAGAGGACGAGGGCGGGGACGTGGGCGTCCAACAACTGCAGGGGTCAGAGGCCGTGTTCCTGGGCGGGGTGAGACACCACCTGCTTATGAGGGAGCAGGGGAACGCCGCAGAGCTACACTCCCTAGGTTCATGTCTGAAGTTACTGGGAATCGTGGTAGAGCACTGTTGAGGCCAGAACAGTGCGAACAGGTGATGTCGTGGATTGCCGACAATGCTTCGAGCAATTTGTCCACCAGTCAGTCTTCCACGCAGTCCACCCATGTCACCGAAATCGGCACTCCTCCAGCTCCTGCACCTCAGCCTCCTCCCCCCCAGTCTGCCCCCTCCCAGCAAAATTTGCCATTTGAACCGGCATACTCTGAGGAACTGTTTTCTGGACCCTTCCCACAGTCACAAACCACTTGTCCGGTTGCTGATGAGCAATTTTCCGATGCCCAGGTTTTCCACCAGTCGCAGTCTGTGGGTGATGATGACCTTGTTGACGTAGTGGAAGAAGTGTGTAAAGAGGTGTCCGACGATGAGGAGACACGGTTGTCAGACAGTGGGGAAGTTGTTGTCAGGGCAGGAAGTCCGAGGGGGGAGCAGACTGAGGGATCGGAGGATGATGAGGTGACAGACCCAAGCTGGGTTGAGAGGCCGGGTGAACACAGTGCTTCTGAGACGGAGGAGAGTCCTCGACCAGAACAGGTTGGAAGAGGCAGTGGTGGGGCCAGACGGAGAGGCAGGGCCAGAGCTGGTGCATCAGCGCCAAATGTGTCAACTAGTGAAGCTCCCGTGGCGAGGGCTCCTGCGGCGAGGGCTAGATTTTCAGAAGTCTGGAGGTTCTTTAAGGAAACACCGGATGACCGACGGACTGTGGTGTGCCACATTTGCCAAACCAGGATCAGCAGGGGTTCCACCACTACTAGCTTAACTACCACCAGTATGCGCAGGCATATGAATGCTAAACACCCCACTCAGTGGCAACAAGCGCGTTCACCTCCGGCCGTGCACACCACTGCTCCTTCCCCTGTGTCAGCTGATAGTCAGCCCCCTGCCCAGGACCCTGCCACAAAAACCCCATCGTCACCTCCACGATCCTCCACAGCATCCACCAGCGTTCAGCTCTCCATACCCCAGACGCTGGAGCGGAAACGCAAATATAGTGCAACCCACCCGCACGCCCAAGCCCTTAATGTGCACATCTCCAGATTGCTAAGCCTGGAGATGCTGCCCTATAGGCTAGTAGAGACCGAGGCCTTTCGCAGACTCATGGCGGCGGCCGCCCCTCGGTATTCGGTCCCCAGCCGCCACTACTTTTCCCGATGTGCCGTCCCAGCCCTGCACCAGCACGTGTCAGACAACATAATCCGTGCCCTGACCAACGCCGTTTCTGACAAGGTCCACCTGACCACGGACACGTGGACGAGTGCTGCCGGGCAGGGCCACTATATATCTCTGACGGCACATTGGGTTAACTTGGTGGAGGCTGGGACCGAGTGTGACCCTGCGGCTGGTCATATACTGCCGACGCCGAGGATTGCGGGGCCTACCTCGGTCCAGGTGTTTGAGGCCTACTATGCCTCCTCCTCCTCCCACCCCTCCTCCACCTCCTCCTCCGAACGACCATCCGTGGGCATGGCGCCATCAGTCGGTAGCTCTAGGCACAGCAGCAGTGCCGTCGCTAAGCGACAGCAGGCGGTGCTCAAACTGCTGAGCCTAGGCGATAAAAGGCACACCGCCCAAGAACTATTACAGGGCATCACGGCGCAGACTGATCTGTGGCTGGCACCGCTGAACCTGAAGCCAGGCATGGTTGTGTGTGACAACGGCCGTAACCTGGTGGCGGCTCTGCAACTCGGCAGACTGACACATGTGCCATGCCTGGCCCATGTGTTAAATCTGATAGTTCAGCGTTTCCTCAAGACATACCCCAATCTGTCTGATTTGCTCACGAAGGTGCGCCGCATCTGTGCGCATTTCAGGAAGTCCAGCACAGATGCTGCCACTCTCAGGGCAGCGCAGCGCCGCCTCCAACTGCCCGCTCACCGACTGTTGTGCGACGTGCCCACGAGGTGGAATTCAACACTGACCATGTTATCCAGAGTTTACCAGCAGCGCCGAGCGATTGTAGACTGCCAGATGTCAACTTCCACCAGAACTGGTAGTCAGGTCAGTCAGCTTCCTCAAGTCTACAATGAGGAGTGGACGTGGATGTCTGATATCTGTCAGGTGCTGAGTAACTTTGAGGAGTCAACACAGATGGTCAGTGGCGATGCCGCCATCATCAGCCTCACCATCCCGCTGCTTGGCCTGTTGAAAAACTCTCTGGTCAGCATGAAGTCGGAAGCTTTGCGCTCCTCACAAGAGACAGGGGAAGAAGATTCCCTTGTTGATAGCCAAAGCACCCTTAGGTCTGTTTCTCAGCGCATATCGGAGGAGGTGGAGGTGGAGGAGGATGAGGAGGAAGAGGAGGAGAATGTTGGCGAGACACAAGAGGGGACCATTGTTGAGTCCTACACTGTTGAGCGTGTATGGGCAGAAGAAGAGGAGTTGGAGGAGTTGGAGGAGGAGGAAATGGACAGTCAGGCCAGTGAGGGGAGTGAATTCTTACGCGTTGGTACTCTGGCACATATGGCAGATTTCATGCTAGGCTGCCTATCCCGTGACCCTCGCGTTCAAAGAATTTATTCCAGCACCGATTACTGGGTGTTCACTCTCCTGGACCCACGGTACAAGCAAAATCTTTCCACTCTCATCCCTGGAGAGGAAAGGAGTGTGAGAATGCATGAATACCAGCAGGCCCTGGTGCACAAGCTGAAACAGTATTTCCCTTCTGACAGCGCTAGCGGCAGAGTGCGTAGTTCTGCGGGACAAGTAGCGAGGGAGAGTAGGCGAGCAGGCAGCTTGTCCAGCACTGGCAAGGGTACGCTTTACAAGGCTTTTGCCAGCTTTATGTCACCCCAGCAAGACACTGTCACCTGTCCCCAGTCTCGGCAGAGTAGGGCTGATCTTTACAGAAAGATGGTGAGGGAGTACGTAGCTGACCATACCATCGTCCTAAATGATCACACAGCTCCCTACAACTACTGGGTTTCAAAGCTGGACATGTGGCACGAACTGGCGCTCTACGCCTTGGAGGTTCTTGCCTGCCCTGCCGCTAGCGTCTTGTCAGAGCGGGTTTTCAGTGCAGCTGGTGGCATCATCACCGATAAGCGTACACGCCTGTCGACTGACAGCGCTGACAGGCTGACGCTTATCAAGATGAATAAAGCATGGATTTCTCCTAATTTCAAATCTCCAGCAGGTGAAGGAAGCTCAACCTGAATAATTTATCCACTCCTCCTCCTCCTCATTTTCCTCCTTCTCCTCCTCTTTCTACAGTAAAGCAGAGGAAACTGGCTGTTTTTTGACAGGGCCCACTGGCTCTAGGTATAGTACTTTATGCATTTAATTTTTCTGGAGGGCCACCGACACGGTCCTCTGTTTTAAACAATTTTTGGGAGTGCCACATACAGGCACTCAATCTATTCAATTTTTCTGGAGGGCCACCTTTCCGGTCCTCTGTTTTAAACAATTTTTTGGGACTGCCACATACAGGCACTCAATCTATTCCATTTTTCTGGAGGGCCACCTACCTGCTCCTCTGGTTTAAAAACTTTTTTGGACTGCCACATACAGGCACTCAATCTATTCCATTTTTCTGGAGGGCCACCTACCTGCTCCTCTGGTTTAAAAACTTTTTTGGACTGCCACATACAGGCACTCAATCTATTCCATTTTTCTGGAGGGCCACCTACCTGCTCCTCTGGTTTGAAAAATTTTTTGGACTGCCACATACAGGCACTCAATCTATTCCATTTTTCTGGAGGGCCACCTACCTGCTCCTCTGGTTTGAAAACTTTTTTGGACTGCCACATACAGGCACTCAATCTATTCCATTTTTCTGGAGGGCCACCTACCTGCTCCTCTGGTTTGAAAAATTTTTTGGACTGCCACATACAGGCACTATCCAAATTGAATTGTCTCCATAGCAGCCTCCACACGTTGTCTCCATTGCTACCTCCAAAAGTCGTCCATATAGCTGCCTCCATACATCGTCCCTTTATCAAACGAGGTTTGTCAGGCCGAAATTTGGGTTGTTTTCATGGATTCCACATCAAAGTTGTTAACTTTGTCGCCACCCTGCTGTGTTATCCACAAAATACACTGGCAAACTTTTACCATTTACGGATATTATTTCAGCGCTTCTTGCGCATCTGTTTACATTCCCCTCACCCGCCATATCCTAAACTTATAAGAACGCTACTACACTTGATCTTATACAAAAGGTTCTTAGAAGTGCTGTTTGGGGAGTAGCCTAGAGACAGGGGCTTGGATTGGCGAAAGCTCACCTAGCAGCGGAGCGCCAGCTCCAGGCGCATCATGCGCTTCTTGCGCATCTGTTTACATTCCCCTCACCCGCCATATCCCAAACTTATAAGAACGCTACTACACTTAACTTGGTGCAGGCTGGGACCGAGTCTGACCCTGGGGCTGGTCATATACTGCCGACGCAGAGGATTGCGGGGCCTACCTCGGTCCAGGTCTCAAAGGCCTACTATACCTCCAAATCCTCCCACCCCTCCTCCACCTCCTCCTCCTCCGAATTACCATCCGTGGGCATGGCGCCATCAGTCGGTAGCTCTAGGCACAGCAGCAGTGCCGTTGCTAAGCGACAGCAGGCGGTGCTCAAACTGCTGAGCCTAGGTGATAAAAGGCACACCGCCCAAGAGCTATTGCAGGGCATTCCACATCAAACTTGTTAACTTTGTCGCCACCCTGCTGTGTAAGCCACAAAATATACTGGAAAACTTTTTTCATTTACGGATATTATTTCAGCGCTTCTTGCGCAGATGTTTACATTCCCCTCACCCGCCATATCCCAAACTTATAAGAACGCTACTACACTTGATCTTATCCGAAAGGTTCTTAGAAGTGCTGTTTGGGGAGTAGCCTAGAGACAGGGGCTTGGATTGGCGAAAGCTCGCCTGGCAGCGGAGCGCCAGCTCCATGCCAAGAACCAACTAACATAGTTTTAACTGCAGCACCTTTAATCTACTACTAGTTCACTGCCTCCATACATCGTCCCCTTATCAAACGAGCTGTGTCAGGCAGAATTTTGGATTGTTTTCATGGCTTCCATGTTAACTTTGTCGCCACCCTGCTGTGTAATCCACAAAATATACTGGCAAACTTTTATCATGTACCAATATTATTTGAGCGCTTCTTGCTCACCTCCTTTGGTTCCTCTCTGCTACCCATTGGTTTGAAGCCTGAGTCCATTTAGGGTATGTCGCCATGCCACTCTCTAGCCTTCCGCTGCTGCCGCTGCCTCTGCATGCCGTCCCCTATAGTGTCAGGGTCAATTATTGGATGTTTTAGATGCTATCTAGCTTCATTCTGTCACTCTGTCATGGCCATGCTGTTGCCCATAATTTTGGCATAATGGTGCATTTAAGCAGCCTCAGAGGCATCCATGCATGCTGCCCCTGCTGTTTCCTGTCCATTTCCGTGGTGTTTCCATCCTTTTCTGAGGTTCCCAGGTGTTTGGCCAAGCTTCCCTGTGCAGAGCCTTGGTCCCCTTGAAAAATGCTCGAGTCTCCCATTGACTTCAATGGGGCTCGTTACTCGAAACGAGCACTCGAGCATCGGGAAAAGTTCGTCTCGAATAACGAGTACCCGAGCATTTTAGTGCTCGCTCATCTCTAGATATAATGTTATCTGTTCTATTTGAAATATATTAAGAAAGTTACCACAAGAGTTGATAATTATGGTGTTCTAGCTTAATGGGAATTTTTTAAACAAAGTGTGGCCTGAGATAAAAGTGAGTACCTGAATGCTAACATTTTAAAATTACAACACAGTCCCGTAAACACATATCAGAAAGCTACAACACTGATCTCCTGCATTTCCAGATACTCAGGTCTTTAGCCTCTTAAGCAGCGTATACGGTACATGTACATCCTTATGAGGCTGCAGGTATATGAAGAGGGCTCATGGGCATAATGTAGCGAACTACTGGCACTAACACCCATGTTAACAATTTGATCCGTGCACTTGTCCAGATGCCCCCCCCCCCCTGATGTATTTTCTTCTGGCTTCCGTACCCATTCCTTTAACCACTTATCGATGTGTGACGTAACATGTCGGGTGCCGCTGTATGGAGAGAGCTCTCGGGCTGAGCCCTCTCCATATAAGGTGGATGTTTGCTGCATATTGCAGCAAACACCCACCGGTAGCACCCGCTGTCGGTGCTGGAGCCGATCGTGGGTGCTAGCCATGTAAATGCCTCTAGCAATAAATGATGTGGTAAATTCTGATATACTGCCATACTGTCAACCAATCAGGCAACCTATGGTTAAAGTACCCAAGGGGGTCTGAAAAATAGTTAAAAAAAATAAATAAAAAAAGTTGTAAAAAGGTAATTTAAAAAAACGAAAAATTCAAATCTAGAACTGATCTAAATACATAGAAACAACAAAAATCATAAAGATGTTAGATATCGCCACATCCCAAAATATAATAATGGTTATTTCCCCGAAACGGAAAATAAGTCGAAAATGCCATTTTTTTGCATTTTGAAAAATATTAAAAATTCAATAAAAAGTGACCGAAAGGTCATGCAGTCCTTAATATGGCAGCATTGAAAACAACATAAAAAGTAGCAAAAATGGCAAAATGAAGAATGTATGAAAACATTATAAAACCTGTATAAATCTGTTATTTGGAGGCATGTAATTTGGGGCTAACAGTGAAAGCTGTAAAATCCAAGCCCACATGAAAATGGCGCAAAGGCATTTTTTCACTAATTTTCAGGTTTTTTTCTTGCTTCCCAGTTCATGGCATGGAATATTAAATACCGTCACTATGAAGTCCAATATGAAGTGCAAACAAGCCATCACACAGCTCTTTAAATGGAAAAATAAAAAAGTTATGGATTTTTGAAGATGGCAGTGAAAAATGAAAACGCAAAAATGAAAAAATGGGCCTGGACGTTAAGGTCGTTATTTTTACACTCCTAGTAGAGCCACTTACAGAAAGAATTTGCACTCTATAAGTAATCAGTGTGATCATTGATTTGGATTTTTAGTTGACAATGTTATTACAGTTTGCACCAATACTTAACAATCCCCTTGCTCTACTAACTCTCAAGGGATTACACTGAAGCATCTTATTATAAAATAAATGTGACAAAGTCACAAATTCTGAATTCAAGCCTTCCCAAATCAACAGTAAGAAATTTATTACTCTCACCCAGGGGTGAACCTAGCCTTTCTGCTGCCTGAGGCAGACTATAAAAATCTGCCATATAATATAAAATCAATACATCATGCCACCATATATTATAAAATACATCCTGCATCCTTCATGTAATATATAATAGATCCAGTGTGCCGGCGTATACCATAAAATATACGGGTTTTTGTTAAGCACGTCAAAAAATTGTTTCAGCTCAACCAGGTCCCCCTTCCAAACGATCAGGATGTCGTCTATGTACCGGGCCCAAAACAGGACCCGGTCCATAGCGACATCCCGACCGTCCAGAAGGTCCCTCTCCCACAGCCCCAGGAACAAATTGGCATACGAGGGCGCACAGGACGCCCCCATAGCCGTGCCCTGGAGCTGTAGGTAGAAGGACCCCGCAAACACGAAAAAATTGTGGAACAAAATGAATTCCAGCAATGATAGAATAAAAGCGGAGAATTCTTTTGTCAGATTCTCCATGGACAGAAAGTACTGGACTGCTCTCAGGCCATCCTGATGCCTGATGCACGTATACAGTGACTCCACATCGCAGGTGACCAAATATGTGTCATCCTCGATATGGAGTCCGTCAATTTTGCGTAGTAAGTCCATCGTGTCACGTGTGTGTGATGGTAGTGTTTGCACCATTGGTTGCAAATAGTGATCCACGAATTTACTTACATTCTCTGTCAAACTTCCATTTCCAGATATAATTGGACATCCCGGAGGAACTTGGGGGTGTTTGTGGATCTTCGGCAGGAGGTACAGAGTCGGGATCACTGGATCTGACATCTTTAGACAGTCAAGAAGGTTTTCGCCAATAACTTTGTTTTTGACCGCCTGTAAGAGTATGGAGTTTAATTCACTTTCAAATTTGTATGTATTATATACTATATTGCCACACACTGAATGTATTATATGGTATATGACGGCACGCAGTATGTATTATATGGTATATGGTGGCACATTGTATGTCTTATATACTATATTGCGGTATGCTGTGTGTATTTCATATTAAATACAGCATGCCGCCATGTAATATAAAATACATACAGCATACAGCATGTACACATATATACCGCTTATATACAGCATGTACACTCATATAGCATGCATATACACACATTCACCACACACATACAGTATACACACACTTTTATACAGTCATACAGTATACATACTCACACACTCACTGTACAGTATATACATTAATACAGAGATGCATATAAATATACATGTGTATATATATATATATATATATATATATACTCTACATACTTACCATAACGGTGGGTGGCGGACAGGTGAGGCGGACGGGCCGCGGTCGCGTGAGGCAGGCAGGCCGGAGAGGCGGGCGGGCCGTGGACGGGTGAGGTGGGCGGGACGCAGACAGGGGAGCCGGGTCTCAGATGGGAGATGTGGGCTGGGCAGAGGCAGATGGGATAGGCAAGCGGTGAATGAGAGAGGTGGGCTGCGGACGGGAGAGGCACGCTCCGGACTGGAGAGGCGGGATGGGAGGCGGCTGCATACAGAAGGGGCAGCCCAGGTGGCCGGGGATGGAGACGTCTTGTCAGTGAGTGACCTGCCTGATGCCGCCCCACCATCCGTCAGGAGGCTCCGCCGCCTGAGGTGAGTTTCTCAACTCATTTAAGCTACAGAGGAAAGAGCCGAGGAAGGCTCTGAAACGCGTCTAGCGAAATTGAATGATAACGGATACCATGGAGACGACACCGATCGTCAAATAGTGCTCAAGAGTAACATTGTTAGATAACGAGAACTGCATTTCAACCTCTGGACCCTCTTCTTACCTGGTTGTCCTGCAATCAGAGATCGGCAGCTGGAACCATCAAACGGAGTGTAGTGGACCTGTGCATGCGCACGCTCACTCTAAGGACGCCGAGACAGTTTCCATCTTGCCAACATTGCAGAGCTCATACGACGTGGCACCTGATCCCAAGGAGAATGCATCGACTATATGGTAAAACCATGAGTGTGATAGTGTTCATGAATGACTAAAAAACTTGGGGGATCTAACAAATTTGACATGGAAAGTCACCACTTTTGCAGTTTTGTCTAAAGCACATACAAGACTGATATTGTCACACCTCAAAGTGTACATCATTGAGTTACACCTCGAGAAAGTTTACTGCATCCAAAGACACTAACTATATGTACTATCAATCTACCTCCAAACATTCTGAACCGTTTTTGGAAGGAACTAAAAAATCTATCTGCACTCACCTATGGTCAGGAGTGATATACTAACGTATCAACATCCACGGTCTGAAGTTTTATTCTAACAATCTATATTTTATTGTGAAAGGCATAAATGTGCACTTATTTATTAGTGCCATTGTGCCCAGCCTGAGATCTAAAAAGCTGTTATACATTAGTATGCATACCATATTATTTTAACTTTTTATTTCATATTTTTTATTAGATGTGTCATATAACTGGCATCTTGTTTTATATATAACAGCCAATAAACATATGTGTATTAATACATCTCCGATTGTCAGTGTGGATTGGTGCTCGGTGCGATTTTTCTCTTTTTTGTTATATTTTTATACAGTTAAGCACCTGTATACCACCATTAGCACATCCACTGTCTGTCCTGGTCAATGTTGGCGTTGGGGTAGTGCAGAGATACTATTGTCGTTCTCTCAAGAGTTTCTCAACTTGCCTCATGGTAGGTGCACCCCTGCTCTCACCTATTTAGGTATCTACCATCATACTCTCATGTCTACTCTTCTCTACAAAGTATCCACCATTATTTCATATGCTGTGAACTTCTATAAAACCTTCAGGATCTTCTGGCTTCAAGCATACCTCCCAACAGTCCCAGTGGGACAGTGGCAGATTTTGAGCTCTGTTCCGCCCAGTGGGATGTCTTTCCTGGGACATCAACTCTATCAGTGTCTTCAACTCTTTGCATTATGCCTGTGCCTCTGCTGTGTGTAACAGAGCTGGCAGGTGCAATGTGATGATGTCATCTTCCTGCTGGCTTCAATGCTACACACAGCAGAAGAAGAGGAGAGAAGAGCTGTTGCGGGGGTATGGGAAGAGTTGAGTATCTGTATTTATAATTTTTTTTTCATTAAATAGAAAGGAGAATGGGGGCCACAATATCCAGGGAAGCAGTTAAGGGAATATTATATGAGAGAATGCTACTAGGGTGTCACAATAAGGCTATATTCACACTGCCGTTGCCCGCCCGTACCGTTGCACGGGGAGAGGAGGAGGAGGTGAGCGCAGCTCACCCCCGCCCCTCTCCATAGGAACTTATGGAACACGGCGCCGTATTACGGGAAAAGATAGGACAGGTCCTATCTTTTTCCTGGGAACGGAGCGGTACGGTGCCGCACGTGTGCTGCACCATACCGCTCCCGTTGGGCGCCGTGCGGCCATTGCTGTCTATGGGGGACGTATATCGGCCGTATATACGTCGGCCGTATATACGTCCCCCATACGTCAGTGTGAATGTAGCCTAAGAGGGAGAGCTGATGGAGGAACACTAAGTAAGGGAACTGCTGATTGGGCACAATATGAGGGAAAGCTGAAGGTGGGCACAATAAGAGGTGGAGCTGCTGAGGGTGCACAATTTGAAGGGGAGATTATGGAGGGCTACAATTAGAGGGAGAGCTTCTGGGGGTGAAAAATATGCGGGGGCTGGTCTAGGGGCACAATAACAGGGAGATTTCATAAGAGGGGGACTTTAATTTGAGCTGCAGCAGGGGGCTACAATGTGAGGGGTGGAGGGGGCCATAATGTAACAGGAAGCTGGGGGGGACACAATGGGGGTCATTTACTAAGGGCCCGTTTTTACGGAAGGTTAGACAAATTTTTCTGATTTGCCCCGATATTCCCTGAATTGCCTCGGGATTGCGGCACATCGGCGCCGGGATGCATGCAACGGAAATCGGGGGCGTGGCCGTAAAAAAAACCGACGGATGCAGAAAAACTGCCGCATTTTTTTAAAAAAAAGTGTCGCTTGACACGCGCTTACCTGCACCTGGCCCGGCTTGGTGAACTCCAGTGCATTCCGATGAACTTCAGCGCAGCAGCGACACCTAGTGGACGTCAGAGGAACTACCTAAGTGAAACCCGGCAGAACCCGAATCCTCCGCAGAGAACGCGCCTCTGAATCGCGAATGGATCGGTTAAGTAAATGTGCCCCAATATGTGGGGGAGATTGAGGGCACAAAAGGAAGAATTATACTGTGTCATAGTGGAGTAAAGGGCAGAACAAAAGGTGTCGCTAAGGGGAAAACAAATTTCCTCTTTTGTCGCTGCAACAGTGGTGATTAAAATGCTAACGTTGCCCAAAACAAATTACCCATTTTTCTCTCATCATTCTAAATTTATATGTTACAATCTGTTATTATGTCCTTTTTTCGGAGCAACAACAGTGCAAGGGTTAAAATAAGCACCATATGCCAACACTGTATTAATGGATATATCAACTGCCTTTTCATTTTTCAATAGTATATGGTGCCCCCCCTCCCCTCAACTTAGAATGCTTTGGCACAAAGATCAGTCTAGTTTATACCTCCTTTTTGGACCACTCATCAATTAAAACCTGTTTAATAGTATCCCTCCTCCTTCCCCATTCCTCATACCCGAAGCTTCATCACCTTGAGGAAAACTATCAAATTGAAAAATCCTGTTTCTATAAATTTCTAGAGGTCATCCACAATTTTTGCTGTTGGCACGAATATATATGGTAAGGTTACTGACCAAAAAATGTGATTACCAAATTTTTCTTCTTTAATGTTCACCTTAGTTAATCATTGTTTTTTTAAAATTTAATCTCTTCATCAGTATTTGACATACAATCCTGATTAATGTAAATATTTTACATATATATCGTGCATACAATGTATATTTGCACTTATGTTGTAAACTCTATTATTTCCTTGTGTTGTGCTTTGTAGCTGGCAGATATAAGAGGAAGTGTAATTGTTTTAGTTCTGTATTTTCTTGCACCACTGTGCACTGACTACCTGACCAGAGAGCACAGTAATAATCCCCAGTATCTGCAGCCTCTGCCTTAGTGATGGACAGAACAGCAGAACCTCCTGTTATGGATCCTGTAAATCGCTCTGAGGTCCATGAAGGTCTGTAATTCTGATTACTAGTGCCGCTACTGCCAACTACCAGTTTAGGTACACTTCCCAAGGTCTGATAGATCCAGCATGGGTAGTTTCCTCCACCTACAGAGCCTGTACTCTGGCTACAAGTAAGACGGACACTTCCACCTGGAGACACAGACATCGGACCATCCTGGATCACAGTAAACTGCGCCAAACCACCTGAAATATACAAAGAGAGAAAAAGGAATTTGCTAAGGAAAAAGAAAATAAAGATAATCAGTAAATACAGAATGAATCTTACATGAAACGTAAATTGTAAGAGAAAAGATAACAGCGCACAACATGATAAAGCTGAACAGTAGAAAATAGACTTAAAATGAGTGAGACGTCCCATATAACCCAGTATAAATATATGGTTTATGCAAATCATAACAACTTAGCTGTCGGTGTCACATCTCCTCCCATCCAAAGCAATATTAGCACCAGTAGAGACACAAAACTACAGTACAGAACATTCTGGGGGAGACTTACTATCTGGAACTTTATTCATGGTAAATGCACAGAAAATAACAGGCCAAGTAATAGACTTATAATTCACCACCTCTGTGTGCCCAAAATAAGACCCAATTCATGTGCAGAATTAACCATTAATAAAATAATTTGTGTTTTACATTATTAAAACATTTCTAACAATGTAATGTCATAAGAAATAAGTTACAGCCATCATTCTTTTAGGCTATTGCTAATTTGTTGATTCTCCTTGTCATTGACAGTATGTAATACTTGCTTCAAAGCTACTGCGCTGTGTTGTATGTGGCAGGATAGTTAATTCTGGAATAGTTTATGACAGCTGTTATATGCTTTTTCTCCTACTGCGTTTCCAAACTACTATTATTGAAACATACTATATTAAAACATTTACATTTTTTTGAATTATCATTTTGCTGAAAATTTCTTTGGGATGCGTGATCGCAATCAAGAATGTTAACAAACAACAATAACATGTAAAGACAGAAAGTGTCAGTGTCCCACAATCAAAAGGTGGATCAAGGTGTACAAGTACAGGCAATGTATAATCGCCATAGAGGAACAAGTGTAGAGATGTCTGATGCAGCAGACAATGGGGCATATTTACTAAGGAGCTTGCCCCAGTTTTTTGTCGGACTTTGCACGTTCTTTGTAGTGCAAACTGCTTGCACAGGTATTTAATGGGGTCTTCTTATGAATACAAGTTAGGCCATATGCATAGCTCTGTCGGACCCCTCGTCATTCCATGAGAAAATTAAGCAGACGGCCGTGCATGACCGCTATGCTCCATGCCGTGCGCTTTTGTCAAAGCCTTACTCTAGCTGTGCTTTTAGACAAATTTATTAATCACTAAGAAACAATTCTAGTGACAAATTAACCAATATCAAAAGTGTCTGTATTTATACCAATCACTCAAAATCAATATGTTTAAAGCGTAACTGTAAAGTCGCTGGCAAAGAAAAGTTTAAGCTCAGCTGGAGAGAGCCTTTGACAACAATTCCAACAATACCTGTTGGCTTCTTCCTAGCTATAGATATAGGCTGGTATATCTATCATTTCTTATTAAATCCTATTTAGCTATTCCTGAAATGGGTGGTACTTCCTGCTTGTGACATCAGATAAGGGTGGCACTGAGGACATACATATGAATCAGAACAGCATGTTTGTAATGGGCAAATTTGAAGCATGTGAGTCATGTCTTTTGCCATAACAATAATGACTTTCAAATGATGCAGGACAGCATGTTTGTAATTGGACGATCTAAAGCATGTGATGAGTCACTTGTGACATCACTCAAGGTATTATTGCACTCCTCTCCTACAACCACTCCCAACAAGCCTCCTTTCATCTCTAGCTTTTCTACATGGTTTTCCATGGTTACCAGGAAGCATGACAAATGGAGATATGTCTGGGGGGAAAGGGGGACAAAGTAAAGCCTCTGCTAGCTGCTAAACACATGCAGATAGCTAATTAGAGTAAATTAGAGAATTGCTTTTTTTTGTTTAGTGCAGAGTTAGGCAAAAGTTTTTATACTTTACAGTTAAACTTTAAACCATGTATAACAATATATTTTCATTAACTATTGGTTTCAACCATAATTCTTTAAGGCATTTAACAACTTTTGTTTGTGCCAGGGTTATTAATTCTGGAATAGCTTATGACAGTTGTTCCTAAACTTAGACACTTTCTATTCTTCTCTGTTTCCAAATTACAGTATGTATTTTAAAAAATGTTCATCCTTTTCTCTAAATGTTTTTCTACAATATGTAAATACAAAAAGGATCAGTATCCCTTTTTTTTTCTATTTTTACTTTTCTCATCTTTTCACTAATGTATACAATGGATACATCTGCAAGTTTCTGCTGAGTCATATATACAACACAGGTAAAGTTACCACCCCATACATTGCACTTCAATGACTAAACTCATATTCTCCTAAAGCTTCAACTTTTTAACAATTATGTTATTGTCAGGAGTGTGGTATAGAAAGGCGAACAAGGGAAGACAAAATAGCGCTCATAGAGTAGTAGAGTAGTAACCTGTGGTGATGGTTAGAAAAATTGGAGAGAGGCTCACCGGATTTGGTTGTGCTATTTTAGGCACAACTGTAATGTAGGTATAGAAGGTTGGGTGTTGGTGTCTCCCGGTGCCTGCCTGTAGACAAGGGTCGTCGAGACACGGTTGCCAAACCGGTCGAGACACGGTTGCCAAACCGGCGAGAGGCGGTGAGACAGCGCTTGCATGCAGTAAATCTCTTGGTTATTCTGAAGCGCACCTTGGTCTTGTTGCCCTACATCTAGCTGTCACCACCATACCTGGGTGCCTGTCTGCAGTGTGAGAAACCTTGCATCGGCATAGATTGGCAGTATTTGCCCCCTGGGGCACTCCCTGTGTGTGTGTGTAGTAATAGATCCGTGGGTGAAGAGCGGTGAAGAGTGTGGTGTTAGCAGCAGGCCAGGGGTCACACATGGAGACCGGGATCTTGAACAAAAAACTCAGTCTCTTTAATGACACACAGTCCAACGAAGCAGCAGGTAACAGGCCGTAAACATTCCTCTTTGCAGAATTCCACTGGGCGGTGGAATGGTTGGATGTGGATCTTGAATTTGGAGCATGCCTAAGCCCTGGTACAGTGGTTAGGGGCTTGCGAGTAGGATCTTAATAAGGGCTCTGCTGCTTAGAAAGCACTAGACTAGAAGATTATATAGAGCTCCGGTCACACTACCTTTATATTCTGTTACACAGGGACAGGGGCGGACTGGGAATTTAAAATGGCCCTGGAAAAAACTATAAAAGTGGCCCCATTTTATAGGTGGAGTCAAAACAAGTGGGTGTGGTCAGATAATGTGGGTGGGGTTATAACAGACAAATTGTTGGTAGATGGCCTTAATGCAAAACAAGAACATCTTTTGCTAGTAAGTGAATCTAATGTGCAAGGAATGTGACCTGTCGATCAGTAAATGATGCAAACACATGACCCGATAAGCCTTAAATACCTTTCCCCTGTGCCATACATGTACAATTCAGAGAAAGAATATATTGATACTGCCTCCTATGTACAGGAATAATGCTACAATAACACATTCAATCCTGCCTTCTATATACAAAATAAAGTTACTATAATACCTTCTCCCATATACAAGCCAATTACTATACTACTTCCCCCTATGTACAAGGATATAACTACTATAATACTGCCCCCTATGTACAGGAATATAGCTACTATAATACTGCCCCCTATGTACAAGAATATAACTACTATAATACTGCCCCCTATGTGCAAGAATATAACTACTATAATACTGCCCCCTATGTACAAGAATATAACTACTATAATACTGCCCCCTATGTACAAGAATATAACTACTATAATACTGCCCCCTATGTACAGGAATATAACTACTATAATACTGCCCCCTATGTGCAAGAATATAACTACTATAATACTGCCCCCTATGTACAAGAATATAACTACTATAACACTATATATACACAGAAGCGAACATGAAAAAAATCAGTATTTATCATATACAGCTACATAAAACACATGAGATCCTCACCTCTTGCATCCAGTGACATCAGATGACGTTTCCCCGGATTGTACTCGTTCCTCATCTTCTCCATTAGTTCCACCATCGCCTTGTCTCTTCCTCTAGGTACACAGCATTCCTGCAGAGTTTACCACACAGACGTCTTATATCCTGCACTTTCCCATTGTCCCTTCATCTGCTACCACCAATACTGTGCCCCAAATACTGTAATAGAGCCCCCTGAAATATTAGCACCACACAAATAGTGCCCCATAATGTAACATACTGTAATGGTAAGGATAATTTATTTCTTCTTTCTCTCCTACCCCAGCCTACCTCAGACATAAAATGAATGGCCCCAGCCTACCCAGACATAGAATGAATGGCCCCAGCCTACCCTAGACATAGAATGAATGGCCCCAGCCTACCCCAGACATATAATAAATGCCCCCTGCCTACCTCAGACATATAATTAATGCCCCCTGCCTACCCCAGAAATAGAATGAATGGCCCCAGCCTACCCCAGACATAGAATGAATGGCCCTAGCCTACCCCAGACATAGAATGAATGGCCCCTGCCTGCTCCAGGCATATAATAAATGCCCCCTGCCTGCCCCAGACATAGAATAATGTGCCCAGCCCGCCCCAGACATATAATTAATGCCCCCCCCTGCCCGAGACATAGAATTAATGCCCCCTGCCTGCCCCAGATATACAATAATGCCCCCACCATATAATTAATGCTCCCTGCCTACCCCAGACATATAATTAATGCCCACTGCCAGCCCCAGATATACAATAATGTCCCCTGCCTGCCCCAGATATACAATAATGCCCCCACCATATAATTAATGCCCCCTGCCAGCTCCAGATATACAATAATGCTCCCCCACCCCAGACATTTAATTAATGCCCTCTGCCAGCCCCAGATATAGAATAATGCCCCCTGCCATATAATTAATGCCCCCCCCCCGCCCCAGAAACATAAATAGTGCCCCCTGCCAGCCCCAGATACAAAATAATGCCCCCGTAATATAATTAATCCCCCCTGCCAGCCCCAGATACAGAATAATGCCCCCGTAATATAATTAATGCCCCCTGCCAGCCCCAGATATATAATAATGCCCCCCGTCATATAATTAATGCCCCCTGTCAGCCCCAGATATAGAATAATGCCCCACCCCTGACACATAAATAATGCCCCCTGCCAGCCCCAGATACAGAATAATGCCCCCCCACACCCCAGACACATAAATAATGCCCCCTGCCAGCCCCAGATAAAGAATAATGCCCCCCCACCCCAGACACATAAATAATGCCCCCTGCCAGCCCCAGATATACAATAATGCCCCCTGTCATATAATTAATGCCCCCTGCCGGCCCCAGATACAGAATAATGCCCCCCCTGCCCCAGATACAGAATAATGCCCCCCCCCTGCCCCAGATACAGAATAATGTCCCCCCCCGCCCCAGATACAGAATAATGCCCCCCCCGCCCCAGATACAGAATAATGCCCCCTCCTGCCCCAGACATGTAATTAATGTCCCCCTTTCTATAATTAAAAAAAAAAAACCATAATACTCACCTCTTGGCGCAGGTTTCTTACTGTCCTTGGTAGCTTGGTGTAGAGGCGCGGGATAGTGACGTCACTGCTCCGCCCCTCTTACACCAAGCCGTGGAGCTACATGGGAGGGCCGGACAGCTGACGTCTGGTAAGTGTCAGCCTCCTCCACGCTACACAGGTCGCGCAATGACGTCAATTGCGTGACCTGTGTAGCTGAGTGTATACACAGACGCAGAAGCAGCGGTGCTGCGCTGCGTCTGTGTGCTAATCAATAGTACCTGCATCGTACGATCGTACGATGCAGGTACTATACATTAAATCAAAAATTGTAGGGAGGGAGTGCAGGCGGCCTGGATCAGCTCCAGACCGGCCCAGGACAGACTGGCCCACCGGGAAAAACCCCGGTGGGTACAACGGCCAGTCCATCCCTGCACAGGGATGTCAGCTGTGACATACAGCTGAAACCCCTATTTTCAGATGCCGCTTCAGCTGTGGAGAAGAGCTGAACCAGCATTAGCTCCATGACGTACTTTTACTGCATGGAACACTATGTTACAGCGCTTCATGCAGTAATATCAAGCGCTAAAAGGTTAATAAATAACTAATATTAAGTATAACATAATAAATAAAATGAACAACAAATTGTTCTGGGGAGCATAAATAGAATGCTGCAGATGTGTTCATGAATGTGCTGATACAGGTAGCAAAATGTATTGTAATAAAGTATAGGACTTAATAGCTATGTCTTAATATTGTGCTTTGTAGCTGGCAGATATAAGAGGAAGTGTAATTGTGTTAGTTCTGTATTTCCTTGCACCACTGTGCACTGACTACCTGACCAGAGAGCACAGTAATAATCCCCAGTATCTGCAGCCTCTGCCTTAGTGATGGACAGAACAGCAGAACCTCCTGTTATGGATCCTGTAAATCGCTCTGAGGTCCATGAAGGTCTGTAATTCTGATTACTAGTGTCGCTACTGCCAACTACCAGTTTAGGTACACTTCCCAAGGTCTGATAGATCCAGAATGGGTAGTTTCCTCCGCCTACAGAGCCTGTACTCTGGCTACAAGTAAGACGGACACTTCCACCTGCAGACACAGACATCGGACCACCCTGGATCACAGTAAACTGCGCCAAACCACCTGAAATATATGAAGAGAGACAATAAGGAAGGAGAAAGGGAAAAGAATTAAAATAAACAGTAATAAAAGAATTTATCTTACATGAAACGTAAACTATAAGAGAGAAGAGTACGTCCCACAACATGATGAAGTAGAGATTATACTGAAAATGAGTGAGATGTCCCATATAACCCAGTATAAATATATGGTGTATGCAAATCAGAGCAACTTTTCTGTCAGTGTCACATCTCCTCCCATCCAAAGAAATATTAACACCAGTAGAAAAACAAAACAACAGTACTGAATATCCCTGGGGGAAATCTACTTTACTGATGGTAAATACATAAAAAGTGGTCAATGTATTTGACATCTAATTTACTAAATACATAAGTGTAAACTAGGAAGATTGTGATAGTATTTATAAAGCAGTTTGTCTCGACAAGTTTTTGACAAGTTTACTAATCACTAAAATACAATTTTCATGCAAGATTAACTACGATATTTAGTATCAGTAGTATTTATACAAATCAATTGTGCCCATTTGGGCTTCATTGTCAACCACTTCCCATAAAATACAGCAGAAAATGAGATGCTGACTGTAGCTCACATTCTGTCTTGTACTAGTGTGAACTAGCTTCTTAATTGAGTTCCACCACACCCATCTGTCTCCTGTTGACTATATTCAAGACTGCAGACGGTTAACTAGCTGTGATAGACAGGTGCCTCCTCCACTCACATTACTCCCCCGTGCTAGATTGGATGTCAGGGAAGCAGTCTGATCACCTTCTGGACTGAGATTCTGATAGCTCATAAGAGGTTTGTCTGACCCATTCCCAGTGTTTGCTATAAGTCTTCATCAAAGACTGCTAGCCATTGATGCTCCTTTAAGAATTGAGGAAAATAATATGCAAAATAAATTTTCCTAGTTGGAAAAATAAGAAATGTGCCTTATTTGGTAACATGTGAAAGAAAATTATCTAGGTAATAGTGGGGTCAAGCTAAAGAAGGGATTAAAGGTGTTGGCCTTCAGATAAGTTGCCCATGTGCCCTAACGTCTTTGTAGATAATGACTTAATGATAACCTGAATGATGTGATTTAGCAGTCCTGATACCTTTTTTGTACTGTGTGTAGACCCTTAATGCTTCTTTCTTTACAACTCTGCCAACTTTCTTCCCTCTCCCAACCTTTTTCTGTATGGACCGACTATAAGAAAAGAGAGAGTGACGTCACATGGACATCCTAGAGCAGAGACAGTATGCAGAGGGCAGCATGCTGAGAAGAGCAAAATGCAACTTTCAATTGTGACGAATTTGCAGGGAGACTTGCGAACGTTATATTTAGCTCTTAGTGACACACATATCTGTCTCAAACACCTAAGTGGGACAATTTATTAGGGGTTTGATTGAATTAGGCACAGTCTGCTTTTTCTTTTTTTTTTTACTTTTCTTTTTTTTTATAACTCAAAGTCATCAGGCACAGTACAAAATCCAGTTGTGTGCTGTCAGTGTAGGCTAGAAACTAGCCATAACAATAGGATAGCATCGTTTTGTTAAAAAAACAAAAACACAAAAAAACACAAAAAAATTTACAGTTTACACTTTAATATTGAAAATGTTGAACCCGAGGGCTAGGGGTAGAGGACGAGGGCGTGGGCGTCCAACTACTGTCGGGGTCAGAGGCCTGGGCGGGGTGAGACACCACCTGCTGATGAGGAAGCAGGGGGACGCCGCAGAGCTACACTCCCTAGGTTCATGTCTCAAGTTACTGGGACTCGTGGTAGAGCACTGTTGAGGCCAGAACAGTGCGAACAGGTGATGTCGTGGATTGCGGACAATGCTTCTAGCCATTTGTCCACAAGTCAGTCTTCCACACAGTCCACCCATGTCACTGAAATCAGCACTCCTCCAGCTCCTCCACCTCAGCCTCCTTCCCCTCAGTCTGCCCCCTCCCAGGAAAATATGGCATTTGAACCGGCATACTCTGAGGAACTGTTTTCTGGATCCTTCCCAGAGTCACAAACCACTTGTCCGGTTGCTGCTGGGCTCTTTTCCGATGCCCAGGTTTTCCACCGGTCGCAGTCTGTGGGTGATGATGACATTGTTGACGTAGTGGAAGAAGTGTGTAAAGAGGTGTCGGACGATGAGGAGACACGGTTGTCAGACAGTGGTGAAGTTGTTGTCAGGGCAGGAAGTCCGAGGGGGGAGCAGACTGGGGGATCGTAGGATGATGAGGTGACAGACCCAAGGTGGGTTGATAGGCCGGGTGAACACAGTGCTTCTGAGACGGAGGCGAGTCCTCGACGAGAACAGGTTGGAAGTGGCAGTGGTGGGGCCAGACGGAGAGGCAGGGCCAGAGCTGGTGCATCAGCGCCAAATGTTTCACGTAGTGAAGCTCCCGTGGCGAGGGCTAGATTTTTGGAAGTCTGGAGGTTCTTTAAAGAAACATCGGATGACCGACAGACTGTGGTGTGCAACCTGTGCCACACCAGGATCAGCAGGGGTCCAACCACTACCAGCTTAACCACCACCAGTATGCGCAGGCATATGAATGCTAAACACCCCACTCAATGGAACCAAGGCCGTTCACCTCCGGCCGGGCACACCACTGCTCCTTCCCCTTTTTTCTCCTGCTGCCTCTGCTAGTCAGCCCCCTGCCCAGGACCCCAGTCCAAACACCTCTCTTGCGAAAACCACACCTTCGCCTCCACGATCCTCCACAGCATCCACCAATGTCTCCATGCACAGCATTCAGCTCTCCATACCCCACTATACTTCCTTTTGGAGCGCAAAAGGAAGTATAGTGCAACCCACCCACATGCCCAAGCCCTCAACGTCCACATCTCCAAACTGCTTAGCCTGGAGATGCTGCCCTATAGGCTGGTAGAGACCGAGGCCTTTCGCAACCTCATGGCGGCGGCCGCCCCTCGATATTCGGTCCCCAGCCGCCACTACTTTTCCCGATGTGCTGTCCCAGCCCTGCACCAGCACGTGTCAGACAACATCATCCATGCCCTGACCAACGCCGTTTCTGACAAGGTCCACCTGACCACGGACATGTGGACGAGTGCTGCCAGGCAGGGCCACTATATATCGCTGATGGCACATTGGGTTAACTTTGTGGAGGCTGGGACCGAGTCTGGGGCTGGTCATATACTGCCGACGCCGAGGATTGCGGGGCCTACCTCGGTCCAGGTCTCTCAGGCCTACTATGCCTCCTCCTCCTCCCACCCCTCCTCCACCTCCTCCGAATTACCATCCGTGGGCATGGCGCCATCAGTTGGTAGCTCTAGGCACAGCAGCAGTGCCGTCGCTAAGTGGTGCTGAACCTAGGCGATAAAAGGCACACCGCCCAAGAGCTATTACAGGGCATCACGGCGCAGACTGATCTGTGGCTGGCACCGCTGAACCTGAAGCCAGGCATGGTTGTGTGTGACAACGGCCGTAACCTGGTGGCGGCTCTACAACTCGGCAGACTGACACATGTGCCATGCCTGGCCCATGTGTTAAATCTCATAGTTCAGCGGTTCCTCAAGATATACCCCAATCTGTCTGATTTGCTCATGAAGGTGCGCCGCATCTGTGCGCATTTCAGGAAGTCCAGCACAGATGCTGCCACTCTCAGGGCAGTGCAGCGCCACCTCCAACTGCCCGCTCACCGACTGTTGTGCGACGTGCCCACGAGGTAGAATTCAACATTAACCATGTTATCCAGAGTTTACCAGCAGCGCAGAGCGATTGTAGACTGCCAGATGTCAACTTCCACCAGAACTTGTAGTCAGGTCAGTCAGCTTCCTCAAGTCTACAATGAGGAGTGGACGTGGATGTCTGATATCTGTCAGGTGCTGAGTAACTTTGAGGAGTCAACACAGATGGTCAGTGGTGATGCCGCCATCATCAGCCTCACCATCCCGCTGCTTGGCCTGTTGAAAAACTTTCTGGTCAGCATGAAGTCAGAAGCTTTGCGCTCGTCACAAGAGACGGGGGAAGAAGATTCCCTTGTTGATAGTCAAAGCACCCTCAGGTCTGTTTCTCAGCGCATATCGGAGGAGGTGGAGGAGGATGAGGAGGAAGAGGAGGAGAATGTTGGCGAGACAGAAGAGGGGAGCATTTCTCAGTCCTTCACTGTTCAGCGTGTATGGGCAGAAGAAGAGGAGTTGGAGGAGTTGGAGGAGGAGGAAATGGACAGTCAGGCCAGTGAGGGGAGTGAATTCTTGCGCGTTGGGACTCTGGCGCATATGGCAGATTTCATGCTAGGCTGCCTATCCCGTGACCTTCGCGTTCAAAGAATTTATTCCAGCACCGATTACTGGGTATTCACTCTCCTGGACCCACGGTATAAGCAAAATCTTTCCACTCTCATCCCTGGAGAGGAAAGGAGTGTGAGAATGCATGAATACCAGCAGGCCCTGGTGCACAAGCTGAAACAGTATTTCCCTTCTGACAGTGCTAGCGGCAGAGGGCGTACTTCTGCGGGACAAGTAGTGAGGGAGAGTAGGCGAGCAGGCAGCTTGTCCAACACTGGCAGGGGTATGCTTTACAAGGCCTTTGCCAGTTTTATGTCACCCCAGCAAGACACTGTCACCTGTCCCCAGTCTCGGCAGAGTAGGGCTGATCTTTACAGAAAGATGGTGAGGGAGTACATAGCTGACCATACCATCGCCCTAAATGATCACACAGCTCCCTACAACTACTGGGTTTCAAAGCTGGACATGTGGCACGAACTGGCGCTGTACGCCTTGGAGGTTCTTGCCTGCCCTGCCGCTAGCGTCTTGTCAGAGCGGGTTTTCAGTGCAGCTGGTGGCATCATCACGATAAGCGTACACGCCTGTCGACTGACAGCGCTGACAGGCTTATCAAGATGAATAAAGCCTGGATTTCTCAGGATTTCCATTCTCCACCAGGTGAAAGAAGCTCAACCTGAATAATGTATGCACTCCTCCTCCTCATTTTCCTACTTCTCCTCTTCTTTGTACACTAAAGCAGAGGAAAATTTTTTGCCAGGGCCAACTGGCTCTAGATATAGTACACTATGTATTTGATTTTTCTGGAGGGCCACCAACCTGGTCCTCTGTTTTAAACAATTTTTGTGAGTGCCACATACAGTTACTCTATGTATTTAATTTTTCTGGAGGGCCACCCACCCGGTCCTCTGGTTTGAAAACTTTTTTGGACTGCCACATACAGGCACTCAATATATTTAATTTTTCTCCATCCCAAGATTAGGCAGCCTTAGAGGCATCCATGCATACTGCCCCTGCTGTTTCCTGTCCATTTCGCCTCCACGATCCTCCACAGCGTCCACCAATGTCTCCATGCGCAACTTTCAACTGTCTATACCCCAGACGCTGGAGCACGAGAGGATATACAGCACATCATCCCCTTAGCAAACAAGCTGTGTCAGGCAGAATTTTAGGTTGTTTTCATGGTTCCACATCAAACTTGTTAACTTTGTCGCCACCCTGCTGTGTTATCCACAAAATATACTGGCAAACTTTTATCATTTACCGATATTATTTCAGCGCTTCTTGCGCATCTGTTTACATTCCCCTCACCCGCCATAACCAAAACTTATAAGAACAGTACTACACTTGATCTTATCTAAAAGGTTCTTAGAAGTGATGTTTGTAGCCCCCGCCTGCTTTGAAAATGATACTTTTTTCAAAGGAAACGCTTCTGGCCTCCAGGCCCATTTTGGGTGGGTAGGAGCCGAGAGACAGGGGTTTGGACAGGCGAAAGCTCGCCTGGCAGCGGACCGCCAGCTCCATCCCAAGATTAGGCAGCCTCAGAGGCATCCATGCATACTGCCCCTGCTGTTTCCTGTCCATTTCGCCTCCACGATCCTCCACAGTGTCCACCAATGTCTCCACGCTGGAGTGCAAGAGGATATACATCACATCATCCCCTTATCAAACGAGCTGTGTCAGGCAGAATTTTCAGGTGTTTCACCAGATACATAGTGGAACTCGGCCCATCTGTCGCCGCCATGCTGGAGACCTGAAGTTTCAATCATAGCAGCGCAATATGGATGCCCCATACTGTCACTCTTAATCATGGAAGTCGTCTCCATGGCTGCCTCCACATGTCGTCCCCTTATCAAACGAGCTGTGTCAGGCTCATTTTTCGGGTGTTTCACCAGATACGTTATGGAACTTGGTCACTATGTCGCCACCATGCTGTGTTATCGACTAAATATACCGTCAACCTTTTGTTCACATAGGAAATCATTTCAGTCCATTTGGGGTATGTCGCCATGCCACTCTCTAGCCTGCCGCTGCTGCCGCTGCCTCTGCATGCCGTCCCCTATAGTGTCAGGGTCAATTATTGGATGTTTTAGATGCTATCTAGCCTCATTCTGTCACTCTGTCATTGCCATGCTGTTGCCCATAATTTTGGCATAATGGTGCGATTAAGCAGCCTCAGAGGCATCCATGCATGCTGCCCCTGCTGTTTCCTGTCCATTTCCATGGTGTTTCCATAATTTTCTGAGGTTTCCAAATGTTTGGCCAAGCTTCCCTGTGCAGACCCTTGGTCACTTTGAAAAATGCTTGAGTCTCCCATTGACTTCAATGGGCTTCGTTATTTGAGACGAGTACTCGAGCATCAGGAAAAGTTTGTCTCCAATAACGAGCACCCGAGCATTTTAGTGCTCGCTCATCTCTACTTATTATGCTTTTAATGTACCTTACACAATGCTCATTTACCTGTGGGGAAATTTGGGAGCTAATCATTCTCCTCAAAGACAAATGGGGTAAATCTGGCATTTATGATAATATCATCAAAGTAAGACCGCATTTACACAAGTATAAGGGGACTTATGTACAGTCGCAAGCTTCCGGCCATACATATGCCCCCCATAGACCGAGGTACGTGTCCCCCTTAGACCAGGGGAAATGTCCTATCTTTCCCTATGTTATGGGCCGTACGTAATGCATTGCAATGGAGAGGGGGGGTCACCCCTCCTCCTATCCCTTGGCCGCTGACGTATGTCCTCCTGGCCGTAGCCATGTCGGGATACGTCAGTGTGAATTCGGACTAAATGTAAGTGGCACCTCCAACAATCCCTGCCATGCAGCGCCGTCTGCTTCCATCTATAATGCCAAATAGCTGCTTGACCAGGGTGTTGAAGATAGGGAGGATAGAATGTAATATTAAAAAGACAAACTTCCTTAAACTGTTTGCAACCATGTTGGTTTAAGAAATGAAGCTGAAGTCATAATACTAAATTTCCATTACTTGCTAAAAGACATGGTTTGCTTTTTGGTTCTTGTCTTTGCATCAGTAAGGTAAGGCAAGTTCACTCCTTTGCTTATCAGGTTCCTTATGGCCATCTGTCTTTAAATTGCCAAAAAAGCAGCCAGCGTTTTTCCGCCATTAAAAATTAAAGGTAACGTTCCATACATTGAAGTCAGTGGGGAAAGTGAACTGAAGACCTTCCATTTTAGTTTCTGCTAACTCTCCCAGCAGAGGTGTGAACTGAACCTATTATGCTTTAAAATTTTGGCAAAATTTGACCAAACACGATCAGTTTTGTGAAGCTATAGCACTGAATAAACAAATTACATTTCTAGAAATATCAAAACAGTTATTAAATAAATCAATAATAACTACGGCAGTAATAACTATCACCTAATAAAAAATAAATTCCAGATTATTATCAAAAACATAATTATGTAGAAAAAAAGAATGCATTAATTTTATTATTTATTTTATAATTAATTTATTTTAATATTAAATATTAAAAAGATTCAAACAAAAAAATATAAAAAGGCAAGGGCACAGAGAAGACATGAATAACTAATAAAAAGAAAAGGTTCCTATACTAATTGTAAATACAAGGTAAATAAATGAATGGATCTATGAATAAGTGAATAGGTGGGTGAATTTATATTTGGGAAGGTTTTCGAAGCGCCCAAGGAATCTAATTGAAATGAATCATCAACACCACACAACTGTCATACTCTGCAAACTTATCGATTAATTACTAGTCATTCCTTCTTCCACGGGAGGGGGGATCATGGGGTGATTTATGACTAAAAACCTTTTCCATTTTCCGTTTCATATTCTTTTCTTAGCCCCCTAAAGAAAATTTATTTATGAAAAAAAATTAAATGTGGCATAATCCTGAAAAATTCGCCATTTTCAAAATTCAAAATGTTCTACTTTTCAAGAAGATAACCAAAACATCTTGATAACTATAATTTACTGAATGTACTGTATGTTTATGTTGGTATGGTTTCTTATGGGTCCTCTAATTTTTGTAGGATGTCAAATCAAAATCAACAAAACATACCCCCTCAGCTTTCAAGTGACTTTGAGACGCCTAAATAATAGAATAACCCCAAATAAAATTACCCCATTTTAGAAACCACACCCCTTAATGTATGCAAGAAAACATTTAGGAAATGTGTTAACTTTTTAAGTGTTTCACAGTGGTTAAAACAAAACGGAGTAGCAATTTAAAATTGCAATCTTTTAGATTAATGTATTTTATATGTACACATTCATAATGGATAAAATGCCAAAAGGCACTACAAATTTTGATTTGTCCATATTTGTCTAAAGAATCCCAATTCCCTATATGTGGTGGTTAACTGCTTTATTGGCAGATCCAGGGCATTAAAAGGAAGGAGCACCATTGCAGAGTCGATCTGTATTGTCACTTTGTACAAGCGATTTTTTTTTTTTTTTTACAATTTGGACATATGGAGGCTTATTTTTTGCAATTTACAGATCCTTCATTTTGGGGATCTCTTTAGCTTATTACTAGTGGAGGAAAAGAAAATCATCAATTCTTGTTTTGAATTTTTATCATTTTGTTGCCAAGCTATGAAAATGATATCTTTAATGATAGCTTTATTCTTTGGGTCACTACGATTATGGCGATGTATAATTTACATATTTTTCTATTATATTTACCCAATATTACTGGATGAAAACAAAAATAATAAATTTCATTTCAAAGGTATAACTTTACTATTTTTCTGTTGACAGAGCTGGCTGAGGGCTTGTATTTCGCATGAAAAGTAGTGGTATCATTTTTGGGCTCAACCTTTTTTGTATCTTTTTTTACAACATTTTTTGTGAAGGGATGTGATGCAAAAAAAAAAAGCATTTATTGTACAGATTACTTTTTGTGATTTTGTGGGGTTTTTTGTACTTTATATGATTTATATATGTAATACTGTTGTAGTGTTGTTGAGAGGACTTTCCATTTATTTATTTTTATTAAAAATATAAAATAAACTTTTTACTCCCTTTTTTTACTTTTTAGATTTTTTATGACTTTTTTGATTTGAACAAGCGATCCTCTGCAGCTACTAAACTGCAATACTAATGTATTACAGTGTGTAGTGTAACTGACAGTCAGATCCTGCCCAGAAGCAGGATAGCATTGGGGAATCAAGAAAGGAAACATGTAGAATCCCCATGGTCATAATTGATTGCCACATCTAAGGTGTTGAGATTCACAATGCAGCTGACATTCGCTATGCAGGGCATCAGCTCCACTTCCCGTTGTACCATACTATTACACCGCAGGTCGGGAAGGGGTTAAATCAGATTTTTTCTTTTAACAAATTAGTTTGCTAGAGTGGCAAGTCATCAAATTGTGCTATGTAGCTGGAAGACATAAGAGTAAGTGTTCACAAGAAAATGAAAGAGTAGGATGGAACTCGTTATTCCATCTTTAAAAATAGTAAATTTTATTTCATAAAGTTAAAAAAAAGTCACCTCTTGCATAATCTCCAAAAACATATCTACGCATTTCGGACTGTTAGTATTTGGGTCCTTATTCATGATCTGATCATTATTCATGATCTGATTCAGATCATGAATAAGGACTTTATACTAATAGTCCGAAACGCATAGATCTGTTTTTGGGAGATCAAGTTTTTCACTTTTTAAAAAAAAAAAATGTACTATTATAAAAGATGGACTAACAAGTGCCTCAATCCAAATCTTTCGTTTTCTTGTGAACTATTCAGTCATTCGATAAGACTGCTTAATTCCTTGCACCGGGGGCTGAACGAAGATCAACTTAATCCTGGCTGTGAACAAAACCGTGAGTGAGTGGTAGCTAAGTTGTATTTGTTTATCTGCAATAAGAGGAAGTGTAATTGTGTTAGTTCTGTATTTCCTTGCACCACTGTGCACTGACTACCTGACCAGAGAACACAGTAATAATCCCCAGTATCTGCAGCCTCTGCCTTAGTGATGGACAGAACAGCAGAACCTCCTGTTATGGATCCTGTAAATCGCTCTGAGGTCCATGAAGGTCTGTAATTCTGATTACTAGTGCCGCTACTGCCAACTACCAGTTTAGGTACACTTCCCAATGTCTGAAAGATCCAGTTTGGGAGGTTTCCTCCACCTACAGAGCCTGTACTCTGGCTACAAGTAAGACGGACACTTCCACCTGCAGACACAGATATCGGACCATCCTGGATCACAGTAAACTGCGCCAAACCACCTGAAAATAGGAAGAGACAATAAGGAATGAGAAAGGTTAATAGAAAATAAAGAAACACAGTAAGCACGGAATATATCTTACATGGAATGTAAACTGTAATAGAGAAGAGAACAGCCCCCAACATGATAAAGCTGAACAGTGGAAAAGATACTGAAAATGAGTGAGACGTCCCAGTATAAATATATGTTGTATGCAAATTAGAGCAACTTTCTGACCAGTGTGACACCTGAAAAGCAGCTGTGGCTACAGTTTGTCTTCTAGGCAAATTTACCAATCACTAAATCTATTCTAGTGCAACAGCGCCAGACTGGGGGCACAAGATGTGATTGTATTGCGTTTTAAAATGCATTTCAGGTATAGCTGGAGAATCTCCTCCCTGAACCACATGGAGGAGGGAGTTCACCTCAGGGAGGAGATTCTCCTGGTGAGCCTAAAATGTAATTACCCTAAAAGCAATCAGTGCTTCTGCCATCTCCTACTGTGGCCACCAACCGCCCCCCCCCCTTTAATATTGTGGTTTCTCATCTCCCCTCATATTGTGGACCCTCTCACCACCTCATATTGAGGCTCCTTATCTACCCCTTATATTGTGGACCCTCTCATCTTCCCAGGGCCGCATCTGCCAAGAGGCAGTACGATGTGATTGATACACAGAGCAAATCAGAGCCACTCTATACACTCTGGAGGACACAGATGACATGACGTCATCACACTCCACCTGTATCTTCCTGCATAGAAGCTTCGCCCGGGAGGAGAGAAGGTCAGCCACGGCATGGACGCTTAAGGAGGTGAGTATGTGTTTTATTATTTTATTACCGGCCACATTCATTATTAAAATCATGGGAGGATATATATACTGGTGGGGAGAGGCTCTATATACAGGGATGAGAACAGATGTATCTACTGGGATGAGGGGGGGGGCTGTATATACTGGGATAAGGGTGCTGCATGCACTGGGAGGAGGGAGGTTGTATATACTGGGATGAGGGAGGCTGTAAATACTGGTAAGGGGAGGCTACATATACTAAGAGTAAGGAATGTCGGTATTATAATATATTTGCAGGGTCAATGAATATTTTATATGTTTGCATGGGTGAAGTGTCAACATGTGAAGTGTAAGCCACAGAGTGTCATTGAGCAGCTGCTTTCTGAGCCAGCAGCACTGGGTGAGGATATCTCCTCCTTATATTACGGACCCTCTCATCTCCCCCTCATATTGTATCCCTTATCTCCTCCCCATATTGTGGCCCATGTTATATTCCCCAATATTGTCGGGCCCCTCTCAAACCTCCCATATTGTGGGCCCCCTCTCATATTCCCCCATATTATGGGCCCCCCACAAACCCTGCCATATTGTGGGCCCCCTCTCATACCCCCCCCCCCCCCATATTCTGGAGCCACTCTCAAACCCCAAATATTGTGGACCCACACTTCTCTTTTTGTGTCCTTTTTTCTGTGCTGTGATGCTGGCAGACGTGATTACATCATCACTCATTGGCGGCCATACCAGAACATACTGCTGTGCCAGACCGATTCCTGTGTCTGACGCTCGATGAAAAATCTGGTGTAATTTAAGATGTATGTCTGAGTCTAGTAGTACTTTGCCTTATCTATTAGAATGTCTAGTTCCCTGTTTATTTTTAGGTGCACCAACTTAACTTTTTCAATCAATGCTCCCTTTTACCATGGCCATGTGCCTAATTGTATTAGGCAGAAAATTGCCTAAAAATTGTGTAAAACTCTTAATAAATTTGGCTCAAGGTATTTCAGGCAGTTTTTCTCTGGAATTCTGGGTTAGATGCAGCTCCCCCAATGTGTCTTTTTCAGGGCAAGACATCTTACTAATGTCTCTGTCTCTGACTGTCTCTGACCATCTGTGACCATCTGTCTCTGGCCGTCTCTGTCTTTGGCCGTTCCTGTCTCTGACCGTCTCCGTCTCTGACTGTCTCTGTCTCTGACTGACTGTCTCTGTCTCCAACTGTCTCTGTCTCGGACTGTCTCCAACTGTCTCTGACTATCACTGTCTGTTTCTGCTTCCTGTTTTCTCTGTCTGTCTCTGTCCCCGACCGTCTGTCTGTCTCTGACTGCCTCTGAATGTCTCTGTATTTGTCTCTGTCTTCGACTATATCTGACTTTCTTTGTCTCTGCCTACTAAAACAAATCAGCTATTTTATTCTTCCCTTATAACACTGCCGGCAGATTTCACTGTATTTTAATGGTGATAGGTTCACTTGCTGCTTTGCATTGTTTAAGTCAAATTACAGATTTAAAGAGTTAAATATGTCTATTTCAGATGTTTAGAACCAATGAAAAAATAGTTTTTTTTTCCATTTCCAGTATTTAGCAAAACTCTTTTAAATGGAAACTAACATGTCATATAAAACATGCACATAACATAACTAAATTTTACAAAATAAAAATGTGTTTTTGAAAGACACATACGTTGTCAAAAAATAATAATGTATGAGGTTTTTGGGTTGTCTTTTCAAGTTCCTTAACCACAGTGTGCTACACCACTAAACCACATAAGACAGTAGTAATCTGCATTGTCTTCATCTTGTGTTGCTGATTTTGTCAGATAGGCATGATTGCCAGATTTAGAGCCAGAGAACCTGTTAGGAATTCCTGAGGGTCGAACATCGGTGTTATATATTAGGAGACGAGGAATCTGACCAGGTTTTTGCAGATACCAGTATGGGTAATTGGTATCTAGTACAGTGCCTGTATTTAAATGGCAGGAGAATGTGACCCTTTGATTTAAAGATGCGCTCATCATGGGTTCCTGTGTCAGTACATGTTGTGCAGATCCACCTTGATGAGAGAATAAACACATATATATACATCATAGTGTTCATAGTATTACTATATGTTCTTTCTATATCAGATTTACTTATTTTCCTTACTTGTCAAGGACTGCACTAGGACAACACAGAGAATAATCCAGGACATTGTGCAGATCTGAAGATGAAATATATTCTGCCTTAGATATAATGTGATTTTATAGAAAAAGACTACTGGATATGCAAATAAAGTCTCCAAACATGTGAACTATTGGTGAGTAATAACCACCTGCATTGTCATTGACTTTCTACAGCAAGCAATGTGTCTCCTTATAAAGGTTGATTTTAGACCTTCTCCCGCAAGATTTATTTTGCGACCTTTAAGCACAAAATGCAAACTTTATGGAGTGCCAAATCAACATACAGGCCATGCCGATCATTACCACATGCAACTTTTTGGAAGTCCAAGTTAGACAGCATGGGCTTTTAACTAGTAAAATGCTGGCAACGTGACCACGGCATTTAAACGCCTTGTGGCATCCCTGGGGTCTGATCAGAACCTCATGGCTGTCCATAGGCAATGCCCGTAAGATACTTACAATGCCCGTAAGATACTGACAAGATCTTACAGTCACAGGGGGAGATTTATCAGAAGTGTCTGAGAGAAGAACTGTTCTATTTGCTCATTTACTTTTGAAAATGGGGTGATTCATAGGGGGCTTTTAACAATGTAAAACTTATTAGAAGAATATGATACCAAAAATTTCATTTAGAAATTTCGGATAATAAATGGAAAATCTCTGTTCTATTTGTAAACGTTGTTTTAGAATAAAGGAAATGTAAAAAAATTATGAAAACATAAAGTTGAGATATGGGATATGTTAGTAAGCAACTAATTTGGGTGGTAAAACTATGGGTCTCAAAATTAACCACTAACATGAAGTACAATGGCATTTGACAGTTTTCTGCACTAGAAAGAACATGCAAACTGCTTACACATGTATTTATCAAGTGTCATCACCAGTTTTGTGTTTTGGCTGTACTGTGTATGACAAGACAGAAAAAATGTTAGTGCTTAGTCGGACCGACCGCCACTATTCGGACCGACGTTTGCAACAATTCTGCAGCATGAACAAAGTGCACCAAAAAAATGCAGGGGGGGCCTGATTCATTTTGAATGTGCACCACAATTCTTTCCAAAACTAATCACCAATACCATCCTACATGTTGAGATATGGGATATGTTAGTAAGCAACTAATTTGGGTGGTAAAACTATGGGTCTCAAAATTAACCACTAACATGAAGTACAATGGCATTTGACAGTTTTCTGCACTAGAAAGAACATGCAAACTGCTTACACATGTATTTATCAAGTGTCATCACCAGTTTTGTGTTTTGGCTGTACTGTGTATGACAAGACAGAAAAAATGTTAGTGCTTAGTCGGACCGACCGCCACTATTCGGACCGACGTTTGCAACAATTCTGCAGCATGAACAAAGTGCACCAAAAAAATGCAGGGGGGGCCTGATTCATTTTGAATGTGCACCACAATTCTTTCCAAAACTAATCACCAATACCATCCTACATGTAATCTCCGTTCCTCGCAGGACTTTCTGCTTCACTCTATTACCATCCGCTCTTCTCACCACAGTCTCCAGGACTTCTGCCGTGCATCCCATATATTCCCAAACGTAAACTGAAAACCCACCTGTTCAAGATTGCCTACAACACACATTAACTGCTCTGCTCCCTCACCTCATGCCTCCATTTTCCCTTCCATATAGATTTTGAGCAATCATGGACAGGGTACTCCTCCCACTTGTTCCAGATCTCAGTAGTTTGTACTTGTCTTTATGTAATGTATGTAAATCCCTTATTGATTGTACAGCCCCATGGATTTAAAAATCCTATTTTGGTCTTGTGGCTATGGCCATTCTGACCCGAAGTATTTGTATGGTCCAGCCCACATATTGGAGCCCACAGGCACAGTTTATAACATAAACTACAAAATCAGAAGTGCACGATTTTGAGCTGTTGTTCGATGTAAAACGTTTCCTCTGTGTGAAGGGATTTGAAAGATGCACAAAGAGCAAAATAGTATTTTTAAGACAAAGACTATCTAAACATCTGGAAAAAAGTTGTTCATTCGGGGATCTTACCTTGACTCCAATAGAGCAGATTCCTTTGAACTGCAAAAACAGGGTAAAAACTTTGCATCTAAATGGTCTCAATGCAGTGATTGAATCTATGTAATAAGAACACTTGAAACACCCCCCCCCCCAAAAAAAAAAACTAGCAGAAAAACTGTCTCTAATGTCTGTTTTTTTATATTTATTTGTGTAACTAATTATATTAATCTCTGCTGAGTATTTTATTCACTTTCCTTTATTATTGCGCTCCATCGCTGGCTTCGTTTATCCCTTCTAGGCTTCCGTAGCTTGGTAGTTGCCTAGATACCGGAAGCAGTGAGACATCATAGGAAACTTCTTCATTGACTGCCTTGAGCTTGGTATGTTGCTTGGTTACCAAATTCTCACACACTCAATCCCACGACTCACTTCTGGGCTGCCTCGAGCTTGGTGCGTTGCTTGGATACCAAATGCTTACACAACTAACCTTGCAACTTACTTCTGGTCTCTCATATTAAGCCACACCTTTGTTTTTAATCGTTGCAAAGCAACCAGGTAGCTTCAGTTTCTCATGGTTACATTTAACACCTAAAAGAAATTCTGTTTCTGTTTTCTGTTTTTAAGAATGACAGAAACCTTGTTCATTTTAGATATTTTATAAATTGTTTTTATTGTGTCATGTTCTTACAATAGTGACATAACTCAGTCCGTGTGCAATGCACACTATGTGCTGATATACCTGACGAAGGCTCACGTATTGAGCCGAAAAGGGTTGCTTTGAATTACACATAAATAAATTCCAAGAGTTGGAAAATTTGTTGCTTCCCTGAAAATTTTTCTGAGCGCCGGAATACCTCCTGATTTCCCCTGGGTTTCTTCCACAAAAAGAGAAATGAGACAGATCAGAGATAAGATGGATATAATACACAATGACACACTCAGCTCTGCTTCCTGATCTAATCAATAAAACAGTCAGCACTGCAATGCCTTCCTTCCCTCAGATCACAACCGTGTCTAGTCTGTAGAATTTGTAGAGCTGGTGTCTACTCTGCACGCTGCTGGAAAGGAAGTGCCTCTGTCTATAGTGCTCTCTGCCTCCTGCCCTCCCCCTGCAGTCCAAGAGAAGCTAGTCATGCCAGAGGAATCTACCTGACCATAGTCAGGAGTTTATGGTCGTATCCAGGGACAACCAAATTATAAACATCAGGACTGAGACAGGTAGGAATTGTAACTGTAGGGAGATGTAACGTCCCTGGTCATGTTTACTTGTCCAAATATCAGTTGTTATGTGCACCTTGCATATATGATTTTCTCCACAACATATTGTTGTGGACCAAAATGGCATGTCCAAAAAAAGCAGTGGGGCTAGAAATTATATATTGAGGGAGAGCTAACATATTTAAAGCTGTCTGGAATGGTAGCTTTTCAAAGGCTAGCAATGTTGCAATTGTAATTTTTCTTCATTCTTTGGGGCATAAAAAGCTGAATGGTTGCCTTTGATGGCGTGGACAGGTTTGATAATGGTTGTGGTATCACATCCTCCCTTTGCGGGAGGACAGGTGTCCTTCTCACTCAAGAGGCAGTGTTAGAAGCTTAGACAACTGAAGCAGTGGAGGGAGCCCAAGGTTTCCGTGATTTGTTTGATATGCCATCTACTGCAGCTCATGTTTTGTTTGCTGTCTGTTCATACAGGTGGTGCTCAGATTGTTGACGCTTCAGGGACTAGTAAATGACATGTGTTCTATCTTTGCATGTTCAGCCCTGGGCACGGTGGGTGACAGCAGGCCACAATACACCTTTGCACCCTTCCACACCTTCTGCTGGCTAACTAGAGCTTTGTGATCACCAACTCTTCCTCCGAACTATAATTGAAATGAGCCATCTTGGGTCTAGGACATCATCATCAGCCCTCAGATCTTCTTCCATCAAGCCCTTACCAATGCTCTTCCTGTCAGTCTCCACATTGCAGAAACCCAGCGCCTTGGTTTCCTCATAATGGTAGATGTCCTGCGATGGACCATTGTCCATATCCTTCTTCTCCAACACAAGTTGTTGGCCATCTGGAAACTCTATATCTACAACTGAGGAAGGTACAGGTGGATGGCCTACGAAGTCCCAGCTAGGAGAGTTATGATTGAGCATAAGTGACTGCTCCATTACCTTTGGCCGGGACATCCTTGAACATTTGTGAGGTGGAGAACTTTGCACAAAAGAGGTGGAGCATTTTAAAGACAATCTGATGGAACATGAGGCAGTCTTGGCAATGTAATTGATCAATGCCTTAACTTTATCCGAGCTCTACATTCTGGGTATATACATGCAGTACTTAACACTGCCATGAAAAATTTTTGCTGCCCTTACTGTCATTGAAGCTGCCAGGAACAGTGTGGTCAGGTCCACTCATCACTATCAATACTGCACTGACATTAATGGCATTTTATGTCTTTGTTTATTTCTTATATTGTGTCTTCTGCAATAAATGTAACATTTGCTATTTGTAATTTACTGATATGCTATATTATGCTATATTATGTTTGTTACATATACTTCTTGTATGTTCCGTTTCATTCCATTCCACATTTTGTAATTACCTTGTGATGATGTAATCTTTTTGAATATTCATACATAGGTTGTCACATTTTTTTAAAATGTGTTTTAAATTCTTGTAAGTGTATGTACTGAACTTACTATTTGAAAGATAAACATAAAGTTTTAACGGAAGACTTGTTGTGCTGGTGGATTTCAATTCCCCTTCTGTTCTGCTGTCCCACTATTCACTTCTGATGGCGGCCCTGCCTACAATATATAAACTTGGGCATTTGCAAATAAACTACCCATATTATTACATAAACACATAAGCCACATTTATTAAAGTGTTTGCACCACTTTTGTCTGACTTTGCACTAGAAAAAAACATGCAAACTACTTGCACATGTATTTATGAAGTGTCCACGACACATTTGTGTAGCGGCTGCACTATACCCGACACAATACAAATTTCTTCACATAAAGGAGCTTTCTGCTGCAGTTGGACCATTAGCCACATTTATTACCGCAACTCAACAGAATTGTGTCGTACACTGTGAGAGATGTGAGAGATTTCTCTACAGACGCCATTTTGGACCAAGCGGACACCATTTTGTCTTAGCCCAGGGGTTACACAAACCATTTTGTGTGAACTGTTTTCAACTTACTGTGTCCTTGCTTAGTCTGTTGTTTACCTTATCTTTCTGAAGCTTCTCTGCTTGAAGGCCATGTTGTGATTTACAAAGCTAACACAAGGACAATTAGTATAAACATTCTGTTTATATGAGAACAAGTCCTCTGGAAGAATGTCATAAAGGGAATGTTCTGGTACATTCAGCTGGCCTATAGCATTGCAGTATTTCATCACCTTTTCACGCCCCTATGCAGATGATTTTCTCTGTTTTAAATATGCGGCTGCGCGCTAATAAAGATTGTGAGTCTAGCAATTTTTGTCTAAAAAGGGTTAACTCGAAGTCACCTTAAAACTAATGGGCTGTTTGAGCCCTAGATAACGATCTTTTACACACACTCTATGTTAAAAGTGCTCCAAAAAAGTTGCTGCTGTCAAAGCAGTGCAGGTTGTGAAAATATTCATTAAGAACGTGCAACTCCACAGGCAAACTGCAGCTACCACAGTTTTTGATAAATGTGGGCCATGGGATGGAGGAGATTATGGGGCAGATTTACTTACCCGGTCCATTCGCGATCCAGCGGCGCATTCTCTGAGCTGGATTCGGGTGCAGCCGGGATTTATTAAGGTAGTTCCTCCGCCGTCCACCAGGTGGCGCTGCTGCGCTGGAAAGCATCGGAACGCGCTGGAGTTCACCGGCTCGGGCTGAGTGAAGGTAAGTGCAAGCCCTGCGACAGATTTTTTTTAAAAATGCGGCGGTTTTTCCGAATCCGTCGGGTATTCGTTCGGCCACGCCCCCGATTTCCGTCGCGTGCATGCCAGTGCCGATGCGCCACAATCCGATCGCGTGCGCCAAAATCCCGGGGCAATTCAGGGAGAATCGGCGCAAATCGGAAATATTCGGGTAACATGTCGGGAAACCGCAAATCGGGCCCTTAGTAAATGACCCCCATTGTATGCTGAATATTTATATGAAGAACACAGAGTAATTTGCTAATGTATATCTCATACAGGGCTACTAGGGGCCCAGATGACATAGGGCCCATTGGTTTATTTACCTGCTCACTTTTGGGCAAATCTTAGCCTGATGTCAGGCAGATCTCTAGAGCAACACATCGGGAGCACAATGTGAGTGAATCGCGGAAGATTGCATTATCGTTGGACAATGCACTTTCTGTGACCTCCAGCTGCCAGGTAAGTAAATTTGCCCCATGGTGAGTGTGTGAAGTAGCACACTCACCGGCCATTTTATTAGGTACACCATGCTAGTAACGGGTTGGACCCCCTTTTGCCTTCAGAACTGCCTCAATTCTTCGTGGCATAGATTCAACAAGGTGCTGGAAGCATTCCTCAAAGATTTTGGTCCATATTGACATGATGGCATCACACAGTTGCCGCAGATTTGTCGGCTGCACATCCATGATGCGAATCTCCCGTTCCACCACATCTCAAAGATGCTCTATTGGATTGAGATCTGGTGACTGTGGAGGCCATTTGAGTACAGTGAACTCATTGTCATGTTCAAGAAACCAGTCTGAGATGATTCCAGCTTTATGACATGGCGCATTATCCTGCTGAAAGTAGCCATCAGATGTTGGGTACATTGTGGTCATAAAGGGATGGACATGGTCAGCAACAATACTCAGGTAGGCTGTGGCGTTGCAACAATGCTCAATTGGTACCAAGGGGCCCAAAGAGTGCCAAGAAAATATTCCCCACACCATGACACCACCACCACCAGCCTGAACCATTGATGCAAGGCAGGATGGATCCATACTTTCATGTTGTTGACGCCAAATTCTGACCCTACCATTCGAATGTCGCAGCAGAAATCGAGACTCATCAGACCAGGCAACGTTTTTCCAATCTTCTACTGTCCAATTTCGATGAGCTTGTGCAAATTGTAGCCTCAGTTTCCTGTTCTTAGCTGAAAGGAGTGGCACCCGGTGTGGTCTTCTGCTGCTGTAGCCCATCTGCCTCAAAGTTCGACGTACTGTGTGTTCAGAGATGCTCTTCTGCCTACCTTGGTTGTAACTGCAGGAGATTGTCTTGACCATGTCTACATGCCTAAATGCACTGAGTTGCCGCCATGTGATTGGCTGATTAGAAATTAAGTGTTAACGAGCAATTGGACAGGTGTACCTAATAAAGTGGCCGGTGAGTGTATAATATGGAGGTGGTAGACTCATTTTAGGAAATTGCACACATTGGGCACATTTGCTAACAACAGTGCAAACTGTACTAAATGCAGTTTGCCTTTGCTTGTGTAGTGTGCAGGGTGCGCCAGAATCAGGATTTCTGGCGCGCGTTCTTCATGAATCTGGTGCCCCCTGCACAGCTCCAGCAGAGTACACCACTTTTTTATGCACCTTTAACATGGGGAATGCGATACAATTCTGTCAGACTTTGCATGTTAAATCTGGCGCACAGTGCAACCGAGCACCGGAACTCCCCCTTATTCGTGTCGCCTGAAGCCTAGTACAGCCGCGCCACAAAACAGTAACGTACGACACAAATGTGGCTTGTACACTTCTTAAATACCTGTGCAATCTGTTTACACCTAAAAGAATGTGCAAAGTCTGACAGAAAAATGACACAAGGGCCTTAGTAAATGTGGCCCATTGGCTGTAATAATATAAATAATTGTCTCCTAAAGCCATAGTAGCCCATATAGTTTGTTATCCATCTTACATTTCTAAGTATTAGTAAAATTTGGTTTAAGATTGTTTTCTTGTTTAAAGGGGAGGGGGGGAGATTCTGCATTCTGCAATTTGCATACAGGCAGTCGTCGGGTTACATACATGAATTTGTATGTAAGTTGAAACTGTATATTTTATAATTGTAGATCCAGACAAAAAAAATTTTTTGCCCGAGTGACAATTGGAGTTTCAACATTTTTTTCCTTAATTGGACCAAGGATTATCAAAACAGCTTCATTACAGACACCTTACAGCTGATCATTGCAGCCTGGGACTACAGCATTCCGAGAGCTTTACCAGAGGTCACAGTGGTCACAGTGGGCAGAGAGGTCCGTCTTTAACTAGGGGCCGTCTGTAAGTCGGGTATCCTTAAGTAGGGGACCACCTGTATTAACAAAAAAAACTGTATTTGATTATACACTAAAGGATGCAAATATCTCAACAACCTTGCTGAATCTATTTGAACTCAAACTTGCCCTTTGCGGGCAAAATAATTTTTATCTAACATAAACTTGACAATCAGAAGCTATTTCTAAAACCATATGTTAGAGTAATGTACAGTTTGTTCTTTCCAATATTTGTGTCACTTCCTCATCATCTTCTGTCACTGTGTCACTGGCTGCCTGTCCATGTCAAACAGTAATAGACAGCATCATCCTCCACTTGGACCCCATTTATACTTAGATAACCTATAGAACCACTGGAAGATCCTACAAAACGTGATGGGATGCCTTGTCCTCTGCCATTGTTGGACCCGGTGAAATAATAAAGGATATATCTGGGGACCTTATTGTCCTTTTGTTGATAGAACACCACCCTGTTTGAGGCCACTGTTAGACCTCCTCCCAAAGTGCATGAAATCTTGATGTTTTGTCCAGGAGAAGTTATCATTGAAGGTTCTTGTGTCACTGAGTGCTGCGCCTGGGACTCTGGAAGACATAAGGATTACATTTAGTACATTGCTATAATAATGATTTCTCAAGAAATATGAAATATTTTTTTAGCCAAACTTTTCTTACCAGGTATTAACATGAAAATCAGGCAAAAACTCTGCAACCAGACCATGATGCAACAGGAGACAGCTACAGATGAGCTGAGGCTATCACTGAGATGTGGCTGTTATATACAGAACTTTGCAACCCTCATTATGCAAATATCTTAAAATATATTGAAATGCTGTCAATGGTTATTTTATTTACTGTACATGTTTTGCATAACCTTCATGTTTTGCATGCCTTCAGATCTACTTGAAGGGCATTCACTGGACTCCTGGGATCTATGCTAGTACTTTATCTGTAACATCTTCACAGTATAATCCGGTAGCATATGAGTGCATGTACTATATACTTGTTTATACTGTCTGCGTGTATTTGTGCACACATGTTATAAGCTTGCTATTGATACATGTATGTAGTATCTGTTCATGATGTTGGTGTGAGGTTATATACATAGGTAATAAATGTATCTTTATAAATGTGTTTATAAAACTGTTCGAGTTGCCCATGGTAACTAGTCAGAGCTCAAGTTTCATTTTCACACAGCTGTTTATAAAATTACAGCTGATCTCTGATTGGTTTCCATGGGCAACTGGAGCCGTTTTACCTCAGACATTTCTGATAAATCCCCCCCCATCTCTGTATCCCTATCCATGTTAGCTCACACATGTTATACTCATTGCCTATAGTAACCAATTAAAGCTCAGGGCTCATTTAAATGACCGGTGGCAGAATAGCAACCAATCACAGTTCAGCTTCCAACTGCCACAGCAGCAGGTATAACACCGATGATAAAGGTATTGTATATATTAAAAGTACCTTGGACTTTATGCTATATTTCATTATATATGGTACTTTTTATCATCGTATTATGTATGTCTAACGGATAATTTAATTTGGGATATTATTTATTCAGCTTACCCTTTCTGGACATTTGCTGATTTGAGCTAGCATTGGAGACTTGTACTCTACTTGTGTTGACATATCATACTTTGGACATATAATTGAAAGTTGTCATCACAAAATCTATTTTGTGCTAAAAAAAGTAAGATTTGGCAACCCAAATTGCCTTTTGTCATTACAAAAATAATTTTTGTGTACAAAATTTTTTTTGTGATGCTGTTTATTTTGTGTGGACAGAACTTATTTGGTGTAACAAAATATAATTGACTACAAAATGTCATTCTGTTAAATACGATTTTTGTCACAAAGAATATTATTTTGTCATACAGAATTCATTTTATCAGACAAAATTTACAAAATGCATTTTGCAAACAGAATTAATTTTGTCTGACAATTCGCAAAATGCATTTTGTCACACAACATTAATTTTGTCTCTCAAAATCCATTCTTTAATTTTTGTGTACACAAAATCAATTATATTTTTGCAGAACAAAATATATAATATAAAATAAAATATATAATATAAAATATATATAACAAAATATAATTGACTACAAAATGTCATTCTGTGACTTTGTGAAATACGATTTTGTGTCACACAGAATATAATTTTGTCATACAGAATTCATTTTTTCAGACAAAATTTACAAAATGCGGTGAGCACACTCTGGACAACATTTATCAAAAACAGTGCAAACTGCAGTGTGCAGGGTGCCCCCCCCTCCCCTCCACCCCCCTGAAGTGTGATGTGGCGGCCCCTACAGTGCTCCGACAGAGTGTGCCAACTTTTTTTGGTGCACCATTAACATAGTGCAACACAATTCTGTCAGACACTGCATGATAAATGTCTGACTGTGCATTTGAACGCCACTTTCAGTGCTAAATTTAGTGTTGTGTCTGGTATTTAAATTTTTTTTATAAATCTTCATTGTCTTAAAAAATCTATCACATGTACATTGCCAACTCATAAAGTCATCAAGTATACATACGCATTATGAAATTTATCTTCAATCACCTAATATTCCAAGGTAAGGCTACATGCACACTGCTGTGTGCCCGCCGCACCGTAGCACAGCGGGCACACGGCAGCGCGGGGAGAGGAGGAGGAGGTGAGTGCAGCTCACCCCCGCCCCTCTCCATACCGATATATGGCCGCGGCGCCGTAATACGGGAAAAGATAGGACATGTCTTATCTTTTCCCGGGCTACGGAGCGCTATGGTGCCGCACGTGTGCTGCACCGTACCGCTCCCGTAGGGCGCCGTGAGCCCATAGAAGTGTATGGGGAACGTATATCGGCCGCATATACATCGGCCGTATATACGTCCCCCATACTGTAGTGTGAATGTAGCCTTAAGCATATCTCCCACAGTACACAATTAACAATATTAGTTCAATCATTTTATTAAAGGTTTTAACATAGTAAAAATATAAAACGTGTAACAGTCCAAAAAAGAAAGGGAAAAAACAGCAAGTAGTATAAAACTTGTACAATGCAGTCTCAGGCGATCGTTGGTATACAATAAGTGTTTTGTATAAAAAACAGTGAGCTCAGGCCTGTCATATCAGGGAAGATTGGTATGAACAGATAACCAGGAGTACTCGAGAACCATTGGAGAGGCAGCACGGTATGATAGGCTGTACGCGATCAGGCCTATCTGGCCTCTGGGAGTATGATACATCATCAGGTATAATTGGGGGGGGTACCACTTAAGGCACAGCTGTAAGCTGATTATGTTCCCCTGGCTCTTTGACTCTGAACACATCACAGATGGAGCAGGACGGGATACCAACAAAGGATTGTAGGAGAACGATTAGGGACATCTGCACAAAGTCAAACATATTAAAACATTGCATTGAGAAGGGTACAAGTAAATGTAAAGACATCACAAACAGGGGAGGGATGAGGTAAGGGAAGCACATTGGGGAGTTAGTGGGTTGGGCAAGGAGAGGACAGTTGTCTGAGGGAGGGAAGAAGTGTGAATGGTGGTAATTGAGATTATCTAGGGATCCATGCTCAAGATATCTTTGAAGCTCTGGGACTCTCGGAAGGCTAGCCATGGCTGCCACAGCTTTATGCATTTCTCCTTGGTGCCAAGGGTATCTGCCATTAATTCCTCCATCTGATGTATATGCATCATAGAACAGCATCTATGTGGGATAACAGCGCATGCCGCTATCAGGGCGATTCGTAGGAGACTATTTTTTTGATTCTGTATGGAGCCAGGAAGAATAGAGAGGAGAGATGCCTCCGTTGTTTTGGGGGCCGCTGAGCCCAAGATATCGGACGTCACCTCAAGCACCTGGTTCCAGAAAGGAGGTATGTTTTGGCATGACCACCAGATGTGGAGAAAGTCACCTCCGGCCTGTCCGCATCTCCAACACGTATCCCAGATCGCGGGGTATATGGAATGCAGCAGAGATTTAACCCTATACCATCTCAAAAGGATTTTATAGTTCTTCTCCTGAGCTGAACAGGCCACAGAAAGTTTGTGGGTGAATAGGAACACCTTGTCCTAGTCCTTCGGAGAGAGGGAGACACTTAGGTCTCTGGACCATTTGTCTAGAAAAGGCAGCGGGGAGCCTGACGATTCTCCCAGTAGAAGGCCATAGATATGTGAGATGCAGTGTTCCGGGCGGGATGCTGGACGAAACAGGGCCTCCAAGGGTATCAGCGGGGAGTTGAAGGCAGCCGTTGTCCCCGGATGTTTGAGGAAGGCTCCCAGCTGGGATATTTCCAGCCATGAGAGATTGAAGGAGACAGATAATTAACAGTATTAATACTAATTCCCTATCAATCCCATCCAATACTGACCATAGAGAGAGACAACAAAATAATAATTAAATAATTAATTAATTAATTAACCATCCAATAATTGGGTCTTCTTGTGAAGGCTCTCTCCACCTGAAAATGCCTTGGACTATATATGTTTAAAGTATACTACTTTTATGGTGAAAAGAGAGGATGGGAAATGTTAAGATGAACCCCTTATGGTGATGTGCCAAAGACATTTTTGATATATATATATATATATATATATATATATATATATATATATATATATATATATATGGAGTATTGTATACAAAAATATAGCACAAATACTCATAAACAAGCTTTGCTATTTGGCAGCTTTATCTAAATTGAATGTAAAACATAGCAGTGCTAAGAATTCAAGCTGTGTTTGACAGAAAAATTACATACTACTTTGCGATATCTGTGTCACTTCCTCATCATCTTTTGGCACTGTGTCACTGGCTGCCTGTCCATGTCCTACAGTAATAGACAGCATCATCCTCCATTTGGACCCCATTTATACTCAGATAACCTATAGAACCACTGGAAGATCCTACAAAACGTGACGGGACATTTTGACCCTTGCCATTGTTGGACTCGGTGAAATAATAAAGGATATGTTTTGGGACCTTAGTGTCCTTTTGTTGTAAGAATGCCACACTGTTTGAGGCTACTGTTAGACCTCCTCCCAAAGTGCATGAAATCTTAATATTTTGTCCAGGAGAAGTTGTTATTGAAGGTTCTTGTGTCACTGAGTGCTGCGCCTGGGACTCTGGAAGACATAAGGATTACTAAGTTCAGCACAATTACAGAATAATGATAAAGCAGGTATTACAGTTTCTTATGGAACTCTGTATTTCCTATTTAAAACCTCTCTTACCAAGTGTTAAGATGAACAGCAGGCAAAAGCTGTGTAACCAGACCATGATGCTGCGGGAGAAAGGAGGCAGTCAAACAGATCAGATGAGGCCATCATATGGATGTGACTGTTTTATACAGTTATTTGCAACACTCATTATGCAAATTTTTACAAATATACATTTCATAATTTTCATAGCTCATTTAATGGGTTTTTCAGACCAGTTCATAGGATAAATCATTCAAATTTGACTGTGGGGTTGTGATAGGGCTGGAAAAGACATAGCTCCATCCATAGTATAGTCTCCATAGAGCCACAATAAAGGCAGAGATCTCATGGCAATGTGTAAGATATTTATTTAACATACATATTTAAAACGTCACATCAATAATATTTTTGTCCAGAAATCAGTTTTTGTGATGTAAAACAACTTTGTCTTTTAGTTTCATTACCTATGTCCAGCAGTTTCTTTGCTCTCCTCAGTTGAGTCTATTACTGCATCTGATGTGCAGAGACCATAATTTATTAGCACAAGAAATTCTATGGATTCTAACAGCAGCCTGAAAACACTGCTGTGCACTGCTTACTCTGAATGGAGGGCAAGGCCATGTGATGCTTTGTAGTTAGCTGCTGTAGTGTGCATGCAGCTATTTGAGTGCATCCCAGGCTGTGATTCTGCATAACTCTCTCTATTTTTGTTTCTCTACACCTCAAGCTATGTCATATAGGTTTCAGAAGCACTCTTCCCTCAGCCTCTACTACCCGGACACTATCTATACGGAGGGGAAACTGTTAACTCTCAACCTGCACAAACTATAAACTTCATGTATCTATTTCACTGCTGGTTTCTACTACTTATTCCATGTTCCATACTCCTACACACTATGCTGGGCTCAGTAGATTAACTTCTTGGAATTGCTGATAAATTACTACATAAAAGAACACAAAGCATCATGGGAATTATGGGCAGGATGTAACTGACCCAGTTATAGGCAAAGACAGGAATACGAAGCTGCAGAACAGAAAACGGACGTAAGTCTGGAAAATGCATTTGCATTTCTACTAAAGATCATTTAAATAAGTAGAAAGAACACCTACCAGTTATATTTAACACAATGTTTATTACATTTTATTTTTAACCCCTTAATGACCGCTGTATCGGCTTTTTACGGCGGTCATTAAGGGTACTTCTTCTGACGCGTACGCCTTTCTACGGTGGCGCGTCAGAAGAAGATTTCGGGACACCGGGTCTTGCTGGTGCCGGTGTCGGGCTGTGATCTCACAGCCCAGAGCAGGCACTAACCCCCGGGATCGGAAAAACTCAGATCCCGGGAGTTTAACCCCTTACACGCCCGGTCAAGCATGACCGCGGTGTGCAAGTGTGTCCCATGTGGATCGGACCCCCCCGGTGTGCTTACTGGGGGATCAGATCCCTCCTGCCGCTGCCCCCGGGTCCGGCAAGTAACCCGAGCCTTCCGGCTCCTCTTCACGCCGGGTTCTGCCGTCCGGGCAGGATCCGGCTGTACGTAACTGAGCATGCGCGGCATGCTCAGTTACTAACACTATACACTGCAATACAAGTGTATTGCAGTGTAAGGGCTTGAACAAGCTTGATCGCTTGTTCAAGCCAAAGGATGGAAATTGTAAAAGTAAAAAAAAAAAAAGTTTAAATCATTTTATAATATAATTAAATAAATAAAATAAAGTCCCATAATCTCCCCAGTTACACATATAATGCAAATAAAGTATATAAAACACAAAAAACATACATATTTGGTATCACCACGTCCGTATTAATCTGTACAATAAATCTAAATCAATATTGAACCTGCTCGGTGAACGACGAAAAAAAAAAACACAAAAAACTTCCCGTAATATACAATTTTTCCTCAAACACCATCACAAAAATTGTTCTAAAAAGTGATCAAAAAAAGCTACGTTCCCTAATATGATAAGACTGAATAGAACAACTATTTACGCAAAAAATAAGCCCTCAACCAGATCTGACAACAGAAAAATACAGAAGTTATGGCCCTGAAAATTTGTCAATAGTAAAAACAATGCGATTTTCTCCAATATTGGTTTTGCTCAGTAAAATTGAGCAAAGATAAGAAAAACTATATAAATGAGGTATCACCGCAATTGTAGTGAACCAGAGACTAAAGATAAAATATTATTTTTACGTTACGGTGAGCGGGGGAAAAAGAAAGTGCTAAAAATCCAAAATAACAATTGGTGATTTTGTTTGTGTCCCCCTTGAAATAGTTAATAAAATCTCATGAATAAGCTATAGACCGCCAAAATGAATTATCTATACATTGTATCTCATCCCATAAATAATAAGCCCTTATATGTTTACATTAACAAAAAAAAAAAAAAAATGTACAGCTTGTACAATGTGACAATACAAATCTGCTGTGAATAGCACTGCTTTGATCCTATGCCCGGCTGTGCGCCCATACAGCAATTTACCACCAAGTATGGGGTATCAGTACACTCGGGAGAAATTGGGCATCAAACGTTGCAGTGCGTTTCATCGTTTAATTTATTATAAAACTGTCAGTTTTGGCCTAAATTAATGTATTTTCCAAAAAAATTCTAAAGTTTCTAAATCGCACTTCCATATTGTTTTAACCCATTTGAAACACTTAAAGGGTTAATAGACTCAATAGAAGTTGTTTTACATACGTTGAGGGGTGAACTTTTTACAGTGGGGTAATTTATGGGGTTTTACTATTATTTAGGCCTTTCAAAGTCACTTGAAAGCTGAGTTGTCCCTCAAAATATGAGTTTTGGCAATTTTCATGAAAATGAGAAAAATCGCACCTAAAGTTCTGCACCTCATAACATCCTAGAAAAAGGAGAGGACGCATAAAATATCATCCCAACATAAAGCTGACATTCCGTAAATGTTAATTATCAAGCTTTTTGGGTAGTTTTACTTCCTGTCTGGAAAGCAAAACATTTCAAACTTGGAAAATTAAGAATTTTTACAAACTTTTGCCAAATTTTCACCTTTTTTCAGAACGAAACGCAAAACTTATCGCTTAAATTTTACAACTAACATGAAGTACAATGCGTCACGAGAAAACATTCTCAAAATCACCTGGATATATTAAAGCGTTCCGAAGTTATAACCAATTATCGTGACACATGTCAGATTTGAAAAATCGAGTCTGGTCTTTGAGCTGAAAACTAGTGTCGGTGATAAGGGGTTAATTTGCCAATTTTTCATTCTGTCATATTTTACCTGCTCATGCATACCGATCCAGTTTCTCTTCATTGTTGGAAATGATGTCATCAGTCATTGTTGGCGGTAAGCCTTTATAATGTAGTATTCTCATTATATTGTTAGGAACCAGATGAAGCGCTAAGCATGAGCGCGAAACGCGTTGTTCTATATGAATATTTTAATTTATGGAAATAACACCACCTTTTAAAGAAAAGTTTTAAGTATTCTTCCTATTAACAGTGTGGTACCAAGCAACATGCTAGTCTGCCCAAACATTAAGTGGGAAAGATCATCTCCGGAGAAGGACCAAGGTGTCAATAATACCTTGAGTGCAGTATCGCCCATGACATTATACAGCATACTTCAAGAATAGACTACAGACTTAGCTGGTGGTAAATAATTTATTTGGTACAGCCGTTATTAAGGTCACAAATAACCATAAATACAAGCACATTATTTACCCCATTAGTCCACCTGGAGGTTCTGGTGTACTAATCGTTTAAGCCTCTGTTACCTCCCCAACCAGCATGCCCACATCCCCACTTGTGCAGGGGTTCAGAGAAGGGGGGAAACACTTGCCTCCACATCTGGTTGAGAGCACACCCCATAATTTCCAGTGGGTAGGGTGATTTCTGGGCTGCAGGCTTACAGTGTTACTGCATTGTGTCATGGGACATTAACCATCAAATTACCTGATTATTACTTACCTTTCTGTAACGTCCCGTGTGTAGAAAGCTTTATTTCCTATAACTTTCATGGTCTTTCTGAGAAAAATATGCTTATAACATATATGCAAATTAGCCTGTGATGCTCTCTGCTGAGCACCAACAGGCTCTGCTGTAATGTCATTTACTCATTTCCTGGGGCGGTCGGCACTGTCCCCAGCCGGTGACGTCAACGGCTCTCTTTTCAATTCTCAGCAGAACAAGGCAGCAAGCCGGCAGCACAGGGAATGTGAAAATCTTGTGCATCAGCGAGGATAACATTCCCTGCACTGCACCAGCGAGAGATTTGAAAGGAGAACCGGTGACATTAAAAGCCCCCAGAACACGGCTGCCACCACCACAGAACTATATAATAACGAATTAGATAAAGAAAGAGACGGATGTCTATTATATTTTTCTCAATACAGATAACAATTTTATTTAATCAAAAGAACAAATTTATTTTAAAAACATTTAAAAAGCACAATTCTGTGCTGAGCAAGCCCCACTATCAAAAATAGTAAATTAATCCGCTAGAAGTATAACAGGTATGTGGAAATAAAGATCATTAAGGCTATAGCTGAAATAGTCACAAGTAAGTATAGAAGATAAGGTTAAAATCAAGCATATAGTCTGAAGATAGTCATAATTACCTCAATGTCTAAAACATCCAGCTGGGGATAGAAGGGGCAAGAAGTAGTCCCCACGCGTTCCGCCTGTCTGGGCAGGCTTCCTCAGGGGTAATATGCAAGTAGGGAGTTAGGGAATTATATAGGGTACTCACCCCCAGAGTCTGACACTCAGCAGCTGTGTCCAGTAAATGCCTAAGTGCGGCGTGCGTTTCAGCTGGCCGGATGTGACGCAATGCGTTCCACCCAGTCAGTAATCCATATTCGGAAAACCGGAAGTGGCGATACGTCACTTCCGGAAATTGTGATCCACGATGTTAGGCGCTGCTGCGAAACATTAGGCGTTGCTGCGCCACAAAATCAACACATTCACACAAATACAAAGCGCATGCACCGGCGGTAAGAGGTATAACGGTATGTCAAAGGCGCCGAAAAAATTATTATCAGCCCTACAGGACACTAGGGCTGAAAGAAAGTGCCTATGTGCAAAATAAAAAATAATAATAAATAATAATTAGGAAGATAATAGTTACAAAGGATTAAAGTGCAATATTATAGGGAGGGCTGCAAAAGAGAGGGAGGGCCAGACTCTGAGGGTGAGTAAGAAATATGTTGGAGTTGGCTAAGATGGGCCAATAGTATTCATACTAATCAACAATAATGAACAATATAAGTTATATAATTTTGGGACTCAAAAGGTCAAAAAAAGTAAAGAATCAGGACACTTTGTATCACAATATTTAAAACTCATGGTGAAGTAAGGATAGTGGACGAGAGAAGAACCGTATCTATGGAGATATCAGCTGGTGCATGTTCTTAGAGAAGTTTGGGTCTTGGAATGGAACCTCCAGTACGGACCAGTGGTCAACAAGGTATCGATGAAGTCAAGAGTTTTAGGACCAGGTAAAGTAACAGGTTCACAGCATACAGGGTCATAACCATCTAGATTGGAATGTTCCAAAAGTATAAAATTAGTAGGTGATAATTATGTGGAAAACATAGTGAACATAGAGGGGTGTGAAAACTGGATGTAGATGCAAACTGGATGCACGGTGGCGACCCGAGAAATATCAAGTTCACCGCCGCGCAATACAGTCGGCACCCATGTAAAGAAGGGTCCATTGGTAAACATTATTTATAAATCATAGGAGGACCATTGTGTAAAAAAGTGAACAGCAGTGAAAAAACATAGTGAAAATAATCCATATAGATAAGCTCCAAAGGTAGGAGAAAAAAGGGGGGGAGAAGGGGGGAAAGGGAGGGGAAAAAGAGAAAAAGGAGAGGGGGAGGGGAAGAAAAGAGGAAAGAAGGGGAGGGGGAAAAAGGGGGGGAAGGGGGGGAGGGGGGATGAAGGGGGGGGAGGGGGGGAGGGAGGGAAGGGGAAAGGTCAGGGGAGGGAACAGGGAGAAGAAGCAAAATAGGTGAAGGAATAAAAAGGTGAATGGGTAAAAGGACAGAAACGATTAACCCTTAAATGGACTGAAATAAGATTATGTACCTAGTCCTTATAAAAGCCCGTATATAGGAGGTCTTCATTTAGTCCAGAGGGGGCCAGTGAATTGAGATGGTAAATCCACTTAGATTCTAATCGGAGAAGCTCTTTGGTCCGATTACCCCCCCGTGGGTTCCAATGTAACCTCTCCATCCCACAAACCCGGAGACTATGGTTTTTGCCCCGGTGTACCTGATGGAAATGGGCAGCCACCGATGAAAGGGTCTTACCTTTCGTAAGGTCATTGGCGGCCGTTGTGATGGAAGAGAGGTGCTGTTGTACTCGTTTTCGCAATTCTTGTCCCGTCTGTCCAACGTAAATCATAGGGCAGGAGCATAAGAGCACGTAAACAACTTCTTTGGTCTTGCAGTTTATATAGTCGTATAGCCTATGCGATGACTGGTTGTTGGGATGAACAAAGGTACTGGTATTTAAAATTCGTGGACAGACAGAACAATCCCCACAGGGGAACAATCCCCTTAAACGTTGACCGCTAGCGAGCGGTGTGGTAGGTCTCTGAAATTGGCTGGAAGTGAGTACATCTTTAAGGTTCCGTGCCCTTCTAGAGATCAACCTAGGTTTATCTGAAATATGTACATGTAATCTCTTGTCACTTAACAGAATGTCCCAGCTCTTTTCCAAAATGTGGTAAATATCCGACCACTGGTTGTTGAATGCATTTAGGCATTTACTGGACACAGCTGCTGAGTGTCAGACTCTGGGGGTGAGTACCCTATATAATTCCCTAACTCCCTACTTGCATATTACCCCTGAGGAAGCCTGCCCAGACAGGCGGAACGCGTGGGGACTACTTCTTGCCCCTTCTATCCCCAGCTGGATGTTTTAGACATTGAGGTAATTATGACTATCTTCAGACTATATGCTTGATTTTAACCTTATCTTCTATACTTACTTGTGACTATTTCAGCTATAGCCTTAATGATCTTTATTTCCACATACCTGTTATACTTCTAGCGGATTCGTTTACTATTTTTGATAGTGGGGCTTGCTCACCACAGAATTGTGCTTTTTAAATGTTTTTAAAATACATTTGTTCTTGTGATTAAATAAAATTGTTATCTGTATTGAGAAAAATATAATAGACATCCGTCTCTTTCTTTATCTAATTCATTATATGATCTTGGGTGTCTTATAGTTTCCTTCAAAGATAGACCCGACTATACAAAAATATTGTCTAAAGTATCTTTTTGTTACACTGTCCTTTATACAGTGTACTTCTTTGGGTCATGTGACACAAACACTATGTTGACTAGGCTTTGGCCTAATTTAATTACTTTCTGTTATATCCTAGTTGAATTTTTAAGATGGACCTACAAGTCCGTGAGGCTGCTTGGACTGACCAGGTCCCCTCGATTTTTTCAAATGCAGGTGAAGTGAGACAGGACGATGATTTTAAAACCGTGAGTAACGAATTATTGGAGGCACATAGAGCTCTGACAAGAGTCTGGTGGAACATTAGGAGCTTAGAGGAGTACCACAAATTAAAGATGTCACCTAGGGGCTTGAGAATACACATCTTCCCGTCATGGGAAGTGGAAGGCGGTGAGAAGGAACGTTGGGAAAAAGGTTTACACCAATGCTCATTTATACTGATTAACATGCTCCTAGACCACGATAGAGGCCTTCTAAGCCAAATTCGTGAACAAATTAAAAAAGCAGAGGTTGATCTTAATATGTTTGACCGAGACACGCAGGTCAGCCCATTCCAAATGAAACTTAAAGAAACCATTGATACATATGAAAAGGAAATAATTAGGGGCAAAAAAGAGAAATTCGCCAGAGACAAAAGGGACTATGAGAATGGACGTATTTTCAAATGGAGACGTACCTTTCAACGTCCCCGGTCAACTACCACTCATACACAATCTGCCTCTAGTGAGTTACCATCTTCAGACACTAGCGAACAGGACACATCACAGGATGAAGATACAAGTTCTAAAAACAAGAAAAGAGCACCATGACATCGCGACTGGTCACCAACCTACAAGAGAGATAGACCGGCAAGAAGGAAAAAAGGTATTCCAAACACATTACAGATTATCAACTTATCTACATATGAGTTTACTGCAACTGAGATTGGGATCCTACAAAAAGGGTTGTCATTTTCACCCATGAATACACTTAACAAATTTGAGTTAACTAAAGATGTATACCTCTTCTGTCGACAGCTAACGTTTAAGTTACTGTACCACCAACCGTTATTGATGGATGCCTTACTCGAAAACGACAGACGTGTCCTGAGGGACCTGCTGGAGTTACTGGATGAAAATGATACACCGACAGGTAGGAAATCTTTTCCTATGTGAACTCCATCACAAAATACCCCAAACTTTAAATTGTTCCCGGCTATACAAATTTTTTTTGACCGGGTAACGGCGGATATCAAAAAGTTGAGGGATGATAAGAACCGAATGGAGAATCTAACCAAACAGGAACGGCAAGCTCTGACGGGTTTACGCAACAACAAGAACTTCCTAATAAAGGAAGCAGATAAGGGGGGTAACATCGTGATTTGGCCAGTTGAATTATATATTAAGGAAGCGAAACGACAACTTGATAACAAAGATTTTTATGTGCTGCTTCCCTCTGACCCAATGCAGGTTTTTACGAACAAAATTGACCGCACACTTAAAGCGGCACTAGACTGCGGCATCATTAACAAAAAAGAAAATACATTTTTGACGGTGGACGACCCAAAAATCCCGACCTTCTATATGTTGCCTAAGATCTACAAGTCCCTACAAGAGCCTCCAGGTAGGCCAATAGTATCTGGAATCGGGGGACTAAATGAAAAACTCTGCTCATATGTTGATTTCTTTCTACAGCCGATGGTCCTTAAACTCCCTGCATATGTACGAGACACTACACACTTGATACAACAGATTGAAAACCTGGCCATCCCGACGAATGCACTATTAATTACACTGGATGTGGAATCCCTTTACACCATTATTGGTCATCAGGTAGGTCTGGAGTCTGTGGAGTATTTTCACAATAAAGAAGGATCACTCGATCGACGACACGACTCATTTATTTTAGACCTATTAGCCCTGATCCTCCACCAAAATTATTTTACATTTGATAGATCATATTTCAAACAGGTGTCAGGAACCGCCATGGGTGCACGGTGCGCTCCGGCCTATGCCAACCTATTTTTGGGGTGGTGGGAGGAGCGCATCGTGTACCAATTGGCTGCGTTCCGGGCTCATGTGGTTAGATGGCATAGGTACATTGATGATGTGCTTTTGGTTTGGCAGGGAACACCTGATGAATTTCAAGACTTCTTCAGATGTCTGAACTCCTATCCCTGGAAAATTAAACTTACGGCTCATATCTCTGAAACCTCTGTTGAATTTCTGGATTTGAAGATTGGTAAGAATGGGACCCGTCTGGTAACATCACTTTTCAGGAAACCAACTGCTACCAACAACCTTCTGTCCTTTGCCAGTTTTCATCCCAAACATTTAAGAACAAGCATTCCAGTGGGACAGTTCCTCCGTGTCCGTCGAAATTGCTGTGATGAGGTAATAGATGAAGTAATAGAAACAATGCATTCCACAGTGGGATTTCATAAACAGGCACACAGGATAGTACAATGTAAAATGGTCAAAGTATTACCAATGCCCAAAGTAGGGTACAATATTACCCATAAGTGCCTACCAATAAAATTCAAGTCAGCAGACCACCACCACAGCACCTCAACGTACGTTTCGCCGTCGCTTCCTCAGGGGGGGGTGCTGTGGTGCAGTCCGTGTGCGATATATATGAGTCCATAACAGGCACGCCCATGTTTTAGATGGTCCAATAGTAATTAGACTTACCTAAGATTGTAATGTTTCCAGGTGTGTATAGCGGCGCACACCCCCGGCGCTCGCACACACATCCGCCCGCGGGAGCTGAAGTTCCGGAAGACAAGGGCGCGAGTGACCGCGCGTCATCATGAGCCGGAAGTCCGGACCCGCCACCAGGATGCGCATGCGCATGCCACCCGGCCATCTTGGATATTGGCAGGACATGGGCAGTACTTGTTAATTGGACAAAACCAATTCAGTGCATACGATATAATGGATAGCATACGATATGATTTCATTTGTTTATAAAATGCATGGGCATTTGCATAAATTAATACATAATATATATAACCAATTACAGTATATGTGGATAAATGGATACATTTAACAACCATAAAATTTGAAGTTTGCAAAGATTTTGGCATTATTGTAAGAACCGTATATTCTATGTTTAATAGTAAACATAGAATAAAGTGACTTGTGCAATTAAAGTGAAAAAGTGCCAAAACTACCATAATAATGGTATTATAAAAGTGATGCTACTCCTATTGTTATGTATAAAAATATTAGATGTGTAAAACAATGTATATGTTTATGATGTGGAGATACAACATCTATTATATAGTGACCCAAACATGAGTCTGGAATAATTATAGGTCGTGTCAACATGGAGTGACTTAAGCTATATAACCACATAGCGCAATAAGACGTACCTGTACGTTTTATTGCGCATGGGGTAGTATGAAGAGGGTTCACGGGCTGAGCCCTCTTCATACACGCCGGTTGCTTGCTTCACAATGAAGCAAGCACCCGTCGCTAACACCCGCGATCGGTGCTTGTACCGATCGCGGGTGTTAACCCTTTCATCAATCGCCGTTCCCCGTGACGTCATCGGGGAGCGGCGATCCGTTGCCATGACAGCCTCGGATCACACAATGATCCGAGGCTATCATGTTTTAGACCATCTATTACAATGTGCGATCTGCACATTGTAATAGATGGTGTGCAAAATCCCCATATACTGCCATACTGTAGTATGGCAGTATATGGTAGGATCAATCAGACAACCTACGGTTAAAGTACCCTAGGGAGTCTGAAAAATAGTAAAAAATTTTAATTAAAAAAAAAATTATATTAAAAAAACCTAAAAATTCAAATCACCCCCCTTTCCCTAGAACTGATATAAATATAAATAAACAGTAAAAATCATAAACACATTAGGTATCGCCACGTCCGAAAATGCCGATCTATCAAAATATAAGAATGTTTTTTTACTGCGTTTAACCCCGTAACGGAAAATAGTGCCCAAAGTCGCAAATGGCATTTTTTTGCCATTTTGAAAAATATAAAAAATTCAATCAAAAGGTCGTACAATTCTAAAAATAAAAGCATTGAAAACGTCATCAAAAGTCGCAAAAAATGACACCACCCACAGCTCCATACACCAAAGTATGAAAAAGTTATTAGCGCAAGAAGACGGCAACATGAAGAATTTTTTTTTTGTACAGGAGGTTTTAATTTTTGTAAATGTATGAAAACATTATAAAACCTGTACAAATTTGGTATCCATGTGATCGTATTGACCCAATGAAGAAATTAGACGTGTCATTTGGAGCGCACAGTGAAAGATGTAAAATCCACGCCCACAAGAAAACGGTGCAAATGCGTTTTTTCACCATTTTCACTGCATTCAGAATTTTTTTCCCGCTTCCCAGTATATGGCATAGACAATTAAATGCCATCACTATGAAGTGCAATGTGTTACGCAAGCCATGACACAGCTCTCTACATGGAAAAATAAAAAAGTTATGGATTTTTGAAGGTGGGGTGTGAAAAATAAAGACGCAAAAACGAAAAAGGGCCTGGTCCTTAACCCCTTAAGGACGGAGGGTTTTTCGGCTAATTTCTCGCTCTCCAACTTCAAAAATCCATAACTTTTTCATTTTTACGTGTACAGACCTGTGTGAGGGCTTATTTTGTGCGTAACAAATTTTACTTTCCCGTAATGTTATTTATTTTAACATGCCGTGTACTGCGAAGCTGAAAAAAAATTCCAAATGTGGAAAAATTGAATAAAAAACCGCACGTGCGTCACGTTCTTGTGGGCTCAGTTTTTACGACTTTCACTCTTCGCTCCAAATAACACGCCTACTTTATTCTTTGGTTCGGTGCGATCGCGGTGATACCAAATTTATATAGGTTTTATTGTGTTTTAATACATTTTCAAAAATTAAACGAATGTGTACAAAAAAGAAAAAAAATTTTTGCCATCTTCTGACGCTAATAACTTTTTCATACTTTGGCGCACGGAAATGTGTGAGGGGTCATTTTTTGCGAAATGAGGCGACGTTTTCATTGCTACCATTTTGAGGTCTGTGCGACATTTTGATCATTTTTTATTTCATTTTTTATGTTATGTAAAAAGGTGTAAAAGTCGCATTTCGGACATTTGGGCGCCATTTCCCGCCTCGGAGGTCACCGCCGGCCGTAACCGTTTTTATATTTTGATAGATCGGGCATTTTGGGACGCGGCGATACCTAATATGTCTGTGATTTTTACTGTTTGTTATATTTTATATCCGTTTTAGGGAAAGGGGGGTGATTTGAACTTTTAATATTTTATTAATTTTTTTTATTTTTTAAACTTTTTTTTTTTTTTTTTCATTATTTTTTAGACCATCTAGGGTACATTAACCCTAGATGGTCAGATCGCTCCTACCATATACTGCAATACTACAGTATTGCAATATATGGCGTTTTTGCAGGTCTTACATTACAATGAGCCACTGGCTCATTGTAACGAACCTGCATAAACCATGTAGCCTCGTGTCAAAAGAAGACCCGAGGCTACCATGGTAACCGATCGCCGCCCCCCGATGACGTTCGGGGGCGTGGCGATCGAAAAAAAGATGGCGGCGCCCGCGCGCCGCCGTCTTTTAAACGCCGCCCGCGACTTTGCGGGCGGCGTTTAGAGGGTTAATAGCCGCGATCGGTGCAAGCACCGACCGCGGTTATTAGCGGTGGGGGTTTTGTGCAAAATGCAAAAACCCCCACCTCTGTATGAAGGGGACTCAGCCCGTGAGCCCTCTTCATACATCCCTTATACCTCTGCGCCGTAGAGCTACGGCGCAGAGCGTTAAGGGGTTAAGGGGTTAAGCACCCTAAATTTACATATTAATGAAAAAGTGCATGTGCTAATTAATGAGATATATCTATAAACTATTTTTCTAGAAGCCTGAAAAAATCAGTATGAAATATACATTCAAAGAAAGTGCGTGTGCAAGTTGATGAGGTATTACTATACATGATTGTTCTAAAAGCCTGAATGGAATTATGTGATGTAGTAATAAATACTTTAAAAAAGTGAATACAGTGTTCAGATGATAATGTGAGAGAAAAAGAGTGTCCAAACAAAAAGTGATATATAAAGGAAGAAGAAAAACTAATATCGCCCAACTGTGTGTACGTAAAGTAATATGTGCTTGAAAAAAGATGTGTACGATGGAAGAAAAATCATGACAATTATGTCGTGATTAATAACATGCCCAATGCATATAATAAAAGACAACATTGCATAACAATGGATATTGTTTGAGTATGCAAATATGCATATAGGCAAACACCCCCAAAAAGAAGCGACGCAATTAAATTACGGTATATGATCCATTACAAATTAGGCTTGTATCCAAAACCATGCTCATCAGATGTTCATGACGATGCCATCATTCTGCCGAATGCACTCTATCCCTAAGATCAAAACATAAGTACCAAAATATAATCAGACCAAATGTTGGAATCCAAAATCAATCCCATGTCACTATGGAACAATACATATACCACACCCCAAACCACAAGATAATAATAAGGTTAAACTAACTTGAAGGAGGGAGCCACAGCACCAGAGGTCAAAATTCAAAAGGGTTTATTTATAAGTGCATCCAAACATGATGAGCGCGACGTTTCGATTCACAATGAATCTTTATCAAGCAATGCTTGATAAATGCTTGATAAAGATTCATTGTGAATCGAAACGTCGCGCTCATCATGTTTGGATGCACTTATAAATAAACCCTTTTGAATTTTGACCTCTGGTGCTGTGGCTCCCTCCTTCAAGATTGTTAACCCCTGGTTTCCGGCATCAGAAACTTGGGCCGCGGGCACCACCACAAATTGATCCACTTCACAAGAAGGATTGCTGTCCTACCTCTCCAAGGTTAAACTAAAACATATAAAATATATAAATGTTCTGACGACTCCGGGACAAAATCACACAAAAGGGGAGAAGGACAATTTCTCATTTAGACCTGATGGAGATGTGGTAGCCAGTTTGACTATCCATTTTAATTCAATCCTTTCAAGTTTTTTGAAAGTGTCACCTCCACAAGCTCCAGGGATAATTTTGTCTATACCATATCCTCTTAAATCCGGCCATCTGCTGTTATAGCATTCAAAAAATGTTTTGGAACGGGTTTCAATTTGGCTATCTTCTCGAGATCATTAGGTGAAAGCTTACCGGCCGTTCGGATATCTCTGATATGCTCTTGGAAGCGGATCTTCAATTCGCGTGTGGTCATCCCCACATATTTAAGTCCACATGGACACAGGATGATGTAAACTACTCCTGTGGTGCTGCAATTGATAAAATGCACAATATTGAACTCACGACCACCTTCGGAGTCTGAGAATGTCTTTGTTCTTTTAATATGGGGGCACACTGAACAATGTCCACAGAGGACAGACCCCCAATCAGGGCCCTTGGATCCAAAGATATAATTGCTGGATTTCGGAGGTGTATAATGGCTCCTTACCAAGGTGTTTCCAATGGTGTCAGCACGTCTAGAGATTGTTTGGGGTCTATCTGCTAGATGTCTTCTTACCTCAGGATCTGAAAGAAGAATCGGCCAGTATCGGTCAAAAATTGCATTCATCTCCCTCCATTGCGCATTATAGGGGGTGATGATTCTTATCTTATTTTCTTGTGTATTTTTACGTCGCTGAATGAACAGAGACTTCCGATCGGTTGACTTTGCTCTCAAGTATCCCTTCTGTATATCAGAATCCCGATATCCCCTTTGTTTGAAGCAATATTTCAAGGTCCGTGATTCCTCCTCAAACATGTCTGTTGTGTCACAAATCCGCCTTGCCCTCAAAAATTGCCCTGTTGGAATAGATCGGATTGTATGAGGGGGGTGGAAAGATTTAGCATGTGACAGGGCATTCACCGAGGTTTCTTTTCAGTATTTGGTTGTATTTAAACGCCCATCAAGCTGAACATCGATCTGGATGTCCAAAAACTCCATGTGCTCTTGACTGATGTTACTCGTCAATCGGATGTTAAGATTATTACAGTTGAGATCTGTTAAAAACTGGTCCAAACCTGCCCGTGGTCCTTGCCAAATGAACAGGACATCATAGATAAATCTCATCCATGATATCACCTGACCTGATGCCCTGTCCATGGCCTCCTGTACTTCGTTCCTCTCCCAAAGACCTAGGAAGAGGTTTGCATACGAGGAGGCACACGTGGCGCCCATGGCCGCCCCCCTCGTCTGCACATAAAATCTCTCCTTGATGAGGAAGTAATTATGGTCCAGAATCAACAATACGGCATAGGACGGCCTGGTGGTACTTTGGCGTCCTTATGTAAGAAGTACAAGGTGGGTACAATGGGGGATTCTACCTCCAAACCCTTACGTATTCTATTCGGGATAATTTGTCTTGCTAGAGCATCGTCTAGCATATAGATCAGTTCTCTACTAAATGCTTCAGTAGGATTGCCCGACAACTGTTTGTAGCAGTCCTGCTGTTTAAGTTGTCTAAATGCCTCGGCTTCATACATCTCTATTGGCCAGACCACCACGTTACCCCCTTTATCAGCGGTTTTGAATACCACCCCTTTCATGTTTTTCAATTCATACAAAGCCCTTCTTTGACCTTGAGTCAAGTTGTCATAGCGTCGGGTTTGTGGCAGCTTTCGTAGTTCCGCTGTTGTCATCCTGACAAACATCTCAATCTCTGGGCTAGTCGAAAAAGGGGGGAACGTGGTGGACTTAGGCCTTATGTCCACAGGAAATTTACTGTGGTCACTCACCCCAAGTGGTTCTTGTTCCTGTAGTAGAGATTCTAATATCCGGAGCGTTTCCAGGTCTTCCGGGGCTGTAATGGAATAAGAGTTGTCATTTTTTCCAAAATGTTTTTTCCACAGTAATTTTCGAGCAAATAAATACACATCCTTGATTACTGTAAAGTCATCAAAGGTAGCTACTGGGCTAAAATTAAGCCCCAACGACAGTAGAGATAACTGATCTTGTATTTTATGTAATTGGGGCATATTTATCAGGGCCTCCCCGCCACGTCAGTGGTGTGGAAGCCCTGAAATAATCGCAAATGCAAGCTTATGCTAGCACTTGCAATTATTTTGCCTTCTCTGCCACCTTTTCAATATATGAAAACACCCATCACTTGGCTTAGCGACGCCCCCTGCTCCTCTTCAGCCACTCACAAGGGAGTTATTCATATATTTGAAAAGGACACATGGAGGAGCGGTTTCCCAAGGGTGGGGGGGGGAAACTGCTCCTTTACAGACCCAGGTGACTAGTTACACAGCACGTGGTATTGAAAGGTACAATATAACATATCTTTTTTTCTGTAAAACCAATTTTTTATACAAAAACTCTATGGCACTGTATGTACAATACTCGGTGTGGCCTGGGGGCGTGCTAAAAATAGGTCTCCTGGTGACAGGTTCCCTTTAAAAAGTCAGAAGGTGCACAAGAAAACCTGGTGCTCCTGGGTAAACCTTATATGTGAGTTGGCAATTGCTGTAAGCTGTGGTTGGGAAGCTGTACAGTAGGCACAGTTTCTTGGTAGCGAGGAAACATACTGTATTGTATAGTTAGTGGCCAGACGGCCTATAACTTGATTTCTGTATTGTTTTGTTTTGTCATTGTGCCTGGTTCAAAGAAGCTAATAAAACTGGTTGTGGCCAGTTGCACCCAACTTGTCATGAGTGGACTGTGACTGTGAGGTTCCAAAAAGTGCCCGTCTATCCGAGGAGACGGCGATCCCAGAGCTAATGCCGTTACAATAGATATAGCCAAACACCCCTTCCCATTGGGAGGCGCTTTCGATCAGAGCTAGAACATGATGTAAACTTCCCCTACAAATAGCTATACTGCTGACACCAGCAGGTGACACAAGTGATCCCTGAAGTGTCTGAATTAGTCATTACCGTAGATAAAGTTATTAGGTTCCCAAAATCAAAAGTCATCCCAGGGAATAAACCGTGCAACATTTTGGCATGTTTTAAATTTTCATATATTAGCTCAACTATTGGTTGAACATATTTCCATAACCATATTAACAAATTTCTCCATAAACATCCTTTACTATCATCCTCATAGAAAACAGAATCTTTTATAAATGGCAATTCCCAAACCTTTCATGACTAGAGGCAAAACTTCACTATCCAAAACCTGAAAGATGACTTAGCCTTACTTAAAATATGGGATGTACCATTCCCAGATGTGAATAATAAAATGGTAGATGAAAGTAGCTAAATGATGATTGGAGCAAGACCCATATGTGTCCTGGAAACTAGAATGTGGTGATTGCAGGCACCAAGCCAGAAGTGTGACCCCTGTTCCTTAACGGCCAGGGTCGGACTAGGGGACCAAGGGCTCACTAGTAAAATTCATTTTGGGGGCCGACCTACTGCTACATGGAAATATTAAGAAAACAGAAAAATTATAGAAAACAGAAAAAGAAAACCAAATCCGCTGTAGGAAACGGCGCAACGGTGCAAGAGAGACAAAAAAGGATAAAAGTCCAATATCCAAAAGTAGAAATACAAGAATAGAAATACAAATACAATATACAAAGTAGAACGATTTGAATACAACTATTATAATCGTCCTAGATAGTCTGCATGAGAGCCTGAATTTTGATCTAAGTGTGTTTTTGGGATATATTAGGCCCACTTTTTAACAGAATTAATAAAAGTTGATTTTAAACATTCTTTACATTCAGGCAGAAATATTTAATCTTGAGGACGTAAACCATTTACCAGTTAATTAATTTTGATTTCAGTTGACTATATACTGGAGGGCAGGGGCTGAAGGCTATATACTGGGGGGGCCTGGGCTTCATGCTATATACTGCTATATACTGGTCAGAATTCGTGAACACATTAGGGATGTAAAAAATGCTACTGATACCCCAATTTCCAGACATGTCTGGGATAAACATCGGGGTGATCGCACATGCATTAAATTTCAAGGCGTGGAGCTCGTGTTACCTCTCTGCAGAGGTGGCGATTTTGATAGGACTGTCACACAGCGAGAGGCACGGTGGATATATGTGATGAACACGGAGAAACCAAATGGCCTTAATGACTCAGTCAATTTTGCATGTTTCATTTAGATGCTTATTTGTGCTCTGATCTTCCGGGGTCTTTATTTATTTTATTATATTTGTCTGTACTTACCTTTACAATAGTGTGCACTTCTGCCGTTTGGGAAGAGACTCCTCTGTCTTACAATCATGGCTATTCTCCTTCAGATACCTGGTCAGGACCGCAATCGGGTCCCCTTATAATGATGCGGTCACGGCAATTAGACACTCCGATCAGGTGACGGCCTTTCTATTGGCTGCAGTCTGGCGAGCCTCCAGTACACGTCATGCTTTGTTGATGTCTGCCACAGTGCCGACATGTTCAGATATGGATTCATGAACAAAATAGATAATCCATGTCGCTCATTATTCTTGAAAGCCTAAATACAGTGTCCAATAGCCTCTGATGACGCATGGGCCGAAAGGGGTCCATGTTGAAACACGTCAGACAGGGATTAGGCGAATGTATGACTGAGTCTGAACACTGCTCAGCCGAGAATACTTGGCTAGGGCTGTGCGTGCATGACGTGATTCTGTGATGAATGAAGTCCAGCCGAAAATTGACTAATGTCTAAGTCACGCACAGACCCTAAATAACTTAGTCTCGTGCAAGCTATATACAAAGTATAGAAAACAGAAAAAGAACCAATTTGGCAAGCTCTGTGCAGCGCTGCATAATCTGTGTGCGCTATATAAATAAAGGAATTATTATTATTATCCCCCCTCATCTTCTGTTCACCCTGTCATTTGTGGTTTTCTAATCTCCCTCCTCTTAATATTGCCCCCTTGTATCCCCTACCTAATTATGGGCCCCTTTTCATCTCCCTTTCATTTTGTCCCCCCTCATCTCACCCCTCTTATTGTGCGCCCCCTGGTATCTCCCCCTCTCATTGTGGGCCCTCCTGATCTTCCGTACCCACACATTTATGGCCCCTCTCACCTCTCTTTTCTTAATGTTGTCCCCTTGTATCTCCCCCTCTCATTGTGGGCCCCTGGTATCTCCCCCTCTCATTGTGGGCCCCTGGTATCTCCCCCTCTTTGTGAACCCCCCTGATCTTCCGTACCCCCTTCCACCCTCCTCATTTATGGCCCCTCTCACCTCCCTCCTCTGAATGTTATCCCCTTTTGTATCTCCCCCTCTTATTTTGGGCCGCCTGGTATTTTCCCCCTCTTATTGTGGGCCCCTGGTATCTCCCCCTGATGTATGGTACCCCATTTCACCCCCCTCATTAATGACCCCTCTCACCTCCCTCCCCTTAATGCTGTCCCCTTGTATCTCCCCATCTTATTGGGAGGCCCCTGGTATCTCCGTACTCTCAACTCCACCTCTCAATTTGGGCCCACCCATATTGTTGACCCCTAATCTACAGGTCCACAAAATTATACACAGACGCCAACACAAGAATGGAGACAAGTTTTATATAACTACACAGGCTGTCTCATGGACTTCTTCACAAACATCTCCCATAACTGTGTTATGGTGCCATCTAGTGAAAAGATTTGGTATATAGGTCATACTCTGCTCTAATTAGGTATAACGCTTCAAACATTTTTTGCCTGTCATAACTGTTACAGCTGATCACTGTAGCCTAGGACTAAAGTACAATAAATTACCAACATCCACTGGTCCGTTTGTAACTGGGGGTCGTATGTAAGTCAAGTGTTCTTAAGTAGGGGACCATCTGTATATATAAGTTTATTATTTGTTATATCTGGTATGACGTATGTTATTGTAAACGGTTCCAGGATTGTATTGTATCCTCTGCTTAAATATTTCAATAAAAATGTATTTAAAAAAAAAAAGTGCAGTCAGTGAAAAACACTCTGTGTACTGAAGGGATCTACCGACCTGAACCTCTGTTCGGTCAGGAAACGCCTTATTCACCTGGACATCGAAGGCAAGCGCAGGGCCAGGTGAAGGAAGAGGGAGTGAGTGCTCCTCACCCCATACCTCTCTATTGAAAGATGAGCAGCCATACCACAAAATCTTATATTAGTAAATACAGTCATAAGGTCCTGGCTGGGCCTCCATTTACGGCCATTTTATGGACATGGCTGATGAGGTATAAGACAGGAGGCTTCACTTTTTATAAAAAGAAAGCAGTGCAGAACCTTTACTAGATATATAATTTTACATAAAACATCAAAGCAGAGATTTACGCTCCCAAACCATGCAATATTTGGCTGTAAAACATAAAAAAATGTTTAACAATATGTAACATACAAAATAAGAAGCTCCTATTCTGCCAAAATCATTATGTTTTCAGAAAACATGTATACAAAAATAACTTTTTAATTAATACACACAACCACCTTCATGCAACTTTGCAGCAAACACTGATAAAGTACAGAAATTCCATGAAAATTCAAAATGTTCACTAAAATATGTACAAATCCAGACTACTTATATAAAGAAACTTTCCTAAAAACAGTAAGATTTGAGGAATTCATACATACCCAACATGTATCTATTCACCAAAATACACAGCAAAGGGAATGTTAAATCCACAGGGGGTGCCAAAAATTGCACAGAGCTTTACAAAGATATATTATTGTACTCTCCCTTAGGCTGCATTCACACGATCTTTTAAATTTTCACGTTCTGTATATTTCTGGCGTATTGTGCCGTATATACGTGCCGTTTTTACCCGTATGCGCACGTATTGCACCGTATCCGTACCGTGTCCGTACAAAATACGGTGGGCCAGCAAATAATGAGAAATGATGACAAAAGCTTGCCCATCCCCAAATTTGGTCACCTGACCGGCCCAGACTCCATTTTGACTTTTGTGAGAGCAAGGTTTAGTCTCCATTGCTGCTTCTGGTTCTGGTTTCTGGCACTTCTTATCTTTTGCGATGGCGTACAATCCCACAGACGATCTGCTCCTGGACTGGGTTGTTCTGCGCTTTCTCCGAAGGTGTTCTGCAATGCGTGAGGAGGAGCGGCGCTCGACTAGGCGATTTTGGGTTCATCCCATTGTTGCCGAGCGGCCTAGGAGGGGTCACTTCATGAACTTGTACGCTGACCTGCGCCAGCATCCGGACAAGTTTCACAACTACGTTCGGATGACTGTGACTTCATTTGATCGTCTTTTGGCGGACCTGCGATCGGGCCTCCGGTTTCACGATACCAACATGAGGCGGTCTGTGACACCAGAGGAACGGCTCATTGTGACACTGCGGTAAGTTTTCTCAAGTATATACATTTCATTATTTCAAGTTGGACAGTCTGTTTAAATATTAAATGTATTTTTTTTTTTTAGGTTTCTTGCCACTGGGAACTCGTTTGCTTCGCTGCATTATGAGTTCCTGCTGGGCGTTTCCACCATTTCAATGATCGTGAGATTGACCTGCGAAGTGATATGGAAGCGACTAAAACCTGCGGTCATGCCTGTGCCAACTGCTGAAGACTGGATCCAGATTTCTGAGGGGTTCCTGGACTCAGCACAGTTTCCAAATTGCATCGGGGCGCTGGATGGGAAACACATACGTGTGAAGAAGCCAGCTCACTCAGGGTCCCAATTCTTCAATTATAAACAATATTTTTCTGTGGTTTTGTTGGCTTTGGCTGACAGTGACTACAAGTTTATAATTGTTGATATTGGGGCCTATGGAAGCTCTGCGGATGCAGCGGTCTTCAGGGCTTCCAGAATGGGTGAACGACTTCGCTCCAACCAGCTGAGCCTGCCCGAGCCGAGATGTCTACCTGGATCTACTGGACCTCCTGCACCATTTGTTATCGTCGCTGATGAAGGCTTTGGAGTTTCCCGTCATGTGCTGCGGCCATTCCCGCGGCGTGGTTTGGATGAACGGAGGCGCATTTTCAACTATCGGCTCACCCGAGCAAGACGGTATGTGGAGTGTGCCTTCGGGATTCTTTGCAGCAAGTGGCGGGTTCTACATAGCTCTATTCAGATGGACCCGGACAACGTTAAGAAGGTAGTGCAAGCCTGCGTTATTCTTCACAACTTCGTTCGGATCCACGATGGTGCTTCAGATGGTGACCTGGAGGGACAACATCCAACAGCATCTATCCCCCTGGACAACACTCTCCAAGGACGACCCGGAGTGGCTGGACTGTTTGTTCGTGAGCAGTTTGCCTCCTACTTTGTTTCTGCGGAGGGTGTCGTTCCCTGGCAGATGGATGCTATTAGTGGACGTTGAGGCTCTGGACTTTTAGATTAGTGGGTTTTTTTTATTTTGAACCTTTTTTGTTTTGGTAGTTTAGTGTAGGGACTCGCAAGTGATGGGGCCCCTTGACGTGGGTTGTGAGCTTACTACTTCTTTGACCCATATTCGAATAGTTGCTTTTTGGCTGACATTGGAAAATGAGTCAAAGGAGTAAACTAAGACCTCATCCAATCTTTTTTTTTTAATAAAATTATATACACAATACCTTGTCATGTGTTTTTTTTTTCTAAGACATTAGCAATGTGGATGGATGGTTATGTGTGCATTTGAATTTGGATGTAATAATCTTCAAAAATTGTTTAAAAAATGTGGCCGTATCTGCTCTTCTTTTTGCTTCTTTGTTCCTAATATTTAGGATATAATTCAAATGTACATGTGGAGCTCCAGGTATCATAGTCGTTAATGGAGCTTGGAGTTCCTCAAGCACATTTGCAAATTTTAACAAAGGGGTAAGTAAAGGAGGTGTGAGTGAGATGGAGGTATTATAACAAATATAAGATTACCACATTCAAGGTGCTCGTATCTATGAGCAAGTGTACCTGGTTTATCCATGCTTGATTTGATGGTGATTTAAAAGTACGTCTGTAAGAAGAAGAGACAGAGGAGTGCATGGCTACTTTGCTGTTTGATCCATGCACCCATCTGTCTCTTTTGCATGCATATACAGGATTTAGTGGATGGAGTAAAGAATAATGAAAGAAGAAATTTTTTTTTTAACGAATTTATAAACAAATATTAACAATATATACAATACAAAATGCTGTATTTAGAGTTCATACAGCTCTCTTGTGTATGGACCAGAAGTTGCTTGGCCATGAGAAGCCATGGCTGAAGAGCCTTCGTAGGGCCCATGGAACACAGGGGCCATGGCAGGGTATCTGGTGGATGGAGGTGGGCTTGGAGGTAGCAGTCCACCCACATGCTGCCGCCGTCTTTCCAAAAAAAGAGCCACCTCGGACTTGTCCTTCGGTGTGCCCTTTTGAAAAATCTGCAGGACAGCCATCATGGCTACCCTGCAGTTCATTCTGTCATCCTCATGAACTCCTTGCATGTCTTGCACCATGGAGCGCATGCAGATGTCCTCCGCCGAATCATCGCGCCTCCTCCTCAACTGATCCAAGACCTCCCTCTCAGCAGCAATACTGAGACTTGACACTCCCAGCTGCCTCCTTCTACGCGAACGCATCGGCGGTGGTGGTGGTGGTGGTGTAGATGGAGGTTGAGGTGTGGATAGATCCTCTGCCTGCTCCTCAAAGGACTCCTCCAACACATCTTCCCCAGTCTGCATAGAGGCAGATTCCTCTAAATTATCCGCAGTTCTAGAGAAAAAAAAAAAAAATAAAATTTGTGCACATATTCTATAGTGCATTGATGCAACGACAATTCTGAGGACACAAGAACTTACAATTCTTTTATTAATAATGCTTTAAAGTAAAAATATGTTTTGATAACTTACTCTCCAACGTCCATCACCGGATCCAAAAACCGCATGAAACTTGTGTAAAGGTACGGTTTCTTGTGCAGTTTTCCACTGCCACTTCGGCCTTTCTCCGACTTTTCCCTCTTATATTGGTCTCTTGCTGAGACCCATCGTGTGGAGACCTTTTTTACTATAAAAAAAAAAAAATTAATTAATTTGCGGTTTCAAGCAATATTACAGAAAAGTATTAAGAAGGTACAGGCCACATGGCTGCAGGGGTGATACAGGGCACATGGCTGCAGGGGTGATACAGGGCACATGGCTGCAGGGGTGATACAGGGCACATGGCTGCAGGGGTGATACAGGGCACATGGCTGCAGGGGTGACACAGGGCACATGGCTGCAGGGGTGACACAGGGCACATGGCTGCAGGTGTGATACAGGGCACATGGCTGCAGGGGTGACACAGGGCACATGGCTGCAGGGGTGATACAGGGCACATGGCTGCAGGGGTGACACAGGGCACATGGCTGCAGGGCTGATACAGGGCACATGGCTGCAGGGGTGACACAGGGCGCATGGCTGCAGGGATCCGCAGGGGTGGGGTATGCACATGGCTGCAGGGCAGGGTAATTAGCTTACCAAGAGATGCACGTTCCCGGGTACTGCTACTAGCCCATTCGTCCGGCAACAGTATTGCAGTTATCTCCTCCCACTTTTTGTGCTTGAGGGCACGGTTGTGGAAGTCTTCCAAACGCTTATCCCATAGGATAGGGTGCTCTTGCACCAGAGCCAGGAGCCTCTCCATCTGCACATAAGCCATGTTGCTTCTGACTCCCAGGAAAGTCCTCCCCTCCCCTCCCCTAGTTCCTGGTATTCCTAGATACAGAACGTATATACGGCAGCATACGGTGGCCACTACGTATGTCACCCGTATTTTATACGTTCCCATAGACTTCAATGGGGCATACGGCCGCAAGAACGTGAAAAAATAGGACATGCTCTATCTTTTTATACGGCTCACATACGGTACGGTACGGTACGGTGACAAATAGGGCAATTCTTTGTATCACCGTATCTCCCATAGGAATGAATGGTAGCGTATTCTGGACGAATATACGCCCGTATATACGGCCGTTTTTCAACGGTCGTGTGAATGCAGCCTTACCCAGCGGTAACCCAGATACAAAACACTATATATCCATAAACCTAGCCAATGAGATAACAATCTTTACTTCTAGATGGGTGTAATATGTGCAAATTGTTTTAGCAGCACAATAACAGAATTTTCTGCGGTTTGAGTAAGAATGCCATAACATAGGAGTAAATAATGGAGGATGGTGTGAAATAAAAACTTTATTCATGACTGTGTTTGTGTATTTCATGTTACATATAACTTTTTGGACAAGTTCTGTGTTGTTGAGAATGTTAAATGTTCATTCTATCCCTTAATTTGCAATAAAAACATCATGAAATATAAGACAAAAAGAGCGTAAGTGCGCTCTAAAATTGTTCTGAGTAGGAGATTGTTAATAACATGAACATTGGTTAACATTATCCCTCATTATTATTATGAAAATTTAGCAAGATATAAAGTAAATATTTACTTTATCTGTGAGCTGAGAGAAGCTTCTATGTGCACCATCCTCCAAGCTACTCCCTGCAGCCTGCCGCCTAAGAGGTATTAGGGGGGCACACTTCAGAGGGCTGTAACTTTGGATACCTGGCAACCTGGTAACTTTTTATCTGAATCTAAAGTGTTGGTTCTAGGTGCCAGGAAACAGGATATGGTAACTGTTAAAGTGAAGTCAGCAGTGATTTTTATATATATTTGTCACTTTTACCCCGACATGTGACCTAATAGTACATCACACATCGGCTGCAGGTGGAGAGGGCTCACAGGCTAGGGTTAAAGTAATCTAGGGGGTCTGAAAAATTGTAAAAATAACAATAAAATAAAGTTTAAAAAAAATTAAAAAAAACCCTAAAAATTCAAATCACCCTCTTTCCCTAAAACTGATATAGATATAAATAAACAGTAAAAATCATAAACACATTAGGTATTGCAGCGTCTGAAAATGCCCGATCTATCAAAATATACTAACAGTTTTTCACTGCGTTTAACCCCGTAGTGGAAAATAGCGCCCAAAGGCGAAAATGGCACTTTTTTGCCATTTTGAAAAATATAAAAACATTCGATAAGTGATCAAAAGGTTGTACAGTCCTAAAAATGGTAGCATTGAAAACATCATCAAAAGTCACCAAAAATGACAGCACCCACAGCTCCGTACACCAAAGTATGAATAAGTTATTACTGCCAGAATATGGCAAAAAAACTAAATTTTTTGTACAGGAGGTTTTAATTCTTGTAAATGTATGAAAATTTTATAAAACCTATAAAAATTTGGCATCCCCGGGATCGTACTGACCCAAAGAATAAAGTGGACATGTCATTTGGGGCGCAGAGTGAAATCCGTAAAATCCAAGCCCACAAGAATATGGCGCAAATGCGTTTTCTCACCAATTTCACTACATTTGGAATTTTTTTCCCGCTTCCCAGTACACGCCATGGAATATTAAATACCATCACTATGAAGTGCAATTTGTTACAAAGAAAACAAGCAATCACACAACTCTTTAGATGGAAAAATAAAAAATTATAGAATTTTGAAGGTGGAGAGTGAAAAATGAAAGCGCAAAAACGAAAATGAGCCTTGGCTGGAAGGGGTTAAACGTGAATATCTCCAGATTCCTGGAACCTAAAAAAGTTATGGCTCCTAGAATGGAGGACTTATCTCTTGTTAGGATGTATGAGATACCTCCTTGGAAAGGTTTAAAACAAAATGGTGCGAAAAATTTTATTTTTAAACTAGATTGACAATAATCCAATTTGGGAAAGATATTAGCATACCATGAAAATGATTAAAGCTGCAAATGTAAATTGCTGGTATGAGATGAGGTTTGCTGGACACCCACATACAGTATGTATAACATATTCAAGCTATTGAAATTGGTAGAGCATGTTGACTATAAATTTTTGGTAGTTAATTTTAAAACTCAATAAAAACAAATTTTCAAAAAAAAAAAAGCCTTTTATTTATAGCACTATAGCGCTTTTCGCTGCTCACCATATAACAGAAATAACGTGTCACCTTTATAGTAAGAGGCAGTACAATGACACCAATTTATATTTATTTGTTTAAAGGGGTTGACCACTTTAGCGTATGTTTTTTGTAATGTGAATGTTAGGCCCCATGTACACGGATGTATGGACAGCTTGCAAGCTTTCGGCTGTACATATGTCCCCAATAGACGGCAATGGCCACACGGAGTGATACAGTACGACTCCGTACGCAGGAAAAGGTTACAACATGTCCTGTCTTTCCCCGTGTTATGGCCCTTACACGTCATAGTTTATGCGCCCCGCGGGCCCTTAGACTATGACGTCAAGCTGCCGCGACACCACCGCGTCGTAGCAATGCACACGGGCCGGAAGACGGAGCCACGGGGCTGAGGAGAAGACGGACCCGCTAGGTCGGGGAGAAGAAGCCGGAATGTGAGTATAGCTTTTTTTAAAAAAAATTTGAAGAGAGCCGGGCTGTGGACATCACAGTAATGATGGAGGGAGCATCTGGAGCGGACATTTCATTAAAGGGGGGCACCTGGATTGGACATTTCATTAAAGGGGGACCCTGCCATTGGACATTTCAGTAAAGGGGGGCTCTGCAGTGGATATTTCGGTAAAGGGCGACACTACTATGGACATTTCAGTAAAGGGGCTCCCTGTCGGTGGACATTTCAGTAAAGGCATGCTCTGCTGTGGACATTTCAGGAAAGGGGGGGGGGGGCTCTGCTGAAGGACATTTCACTAATGAGAAGCGGCTGCATTTCCTACCCTAGTGGTTGTCCTCCAGTCAATAACTTTTCCCTGTTTTCTTTTTTTGGGGGGCGGGGGAGTAAAGTTAGGAGCCTCGGGTTATACTTGAGTAGAGTATGAGGGGGAGTTCCGCTGCAGGATGCACAGAGGCCAGGCAGCCAGGGGTCCACATTTCCGACACTGTCTGGAAGATCTGGTCTGGATGGCAGTCTGGGTGGAGGGTTTCATGCAGTTTGGGAATGTTCGGCTTTTCTAAAGTGCAAAATCCCAGAGTGTGGGCGGGGACTCCATCTAGTTCTGTGGGGGTGACAATGTGGTTAGATTCTCAGGGTACAGGTGTATACACTTTCATCTGGCTTATGACATTGTACTAACACACTGACACATTGAAAGAGATGAGACAGATCAGAGATGATGATATGCATGAGATTACACAAAGGCTTACAGACAGAGGCTGACAGACTTTTACACAGTCACACTTTTAGCACTGCTACATCTCACAGATATGTGCCTTCCTCTCTCTTCCCCCGGATCACTTATATCCTTGTAGTTTCTCTCTCTGCTCACGATCTCCTGGCAGGAAGTAATCAGTGAGAGTCTCTGAGCTCCGTGCAGGGAGTGTGGCTACAGGCAGACAGTAGAGAGAGACAGAAATCTCATCTGTACGATCTCACACAGAAATCAAAGATGGCCGCCACCCGAGCCTAAGTCAGAAGTTACAGGGTCGTGTCTAGGGGCAACTGAAATGGTGTACACCAGGACCGGTAGACAGGTTGGAATTATATCTTTCAAATGCTGCATTTTTGTTAATAACAGTGAATTAGAGAATGTGTTATTTTGTTATCCTGAGTACATATAAGAAACTTGTCTTCATGGGAATATCCCTTTAATATTGATATATGATGCAGAGTTCTTGTTTCCCCGATATGTAGCATAGCCGACACTGTACTGTCTCAGGAAAACCAGAACATAATTTGCATAATGTGCATCATTTATCAATATTATACACAGAATTCTGCCCCTAGAAGAGTGATCAGTCTGTGGAATGGCATTTCTCATGTCCTTGATCACGGTTCACGGACTAATGTTAAACCGGCCTGAGAGTGGGAGGGCAGTTAGTAGGTAATTTACTAATATACATCTAAAAAAGTTCTGCTCTGCTTTCTGGTAATGTGTGTGTAAGTATAGGGGTAGGATATTAGGTAATTTACCAATGTACATCAATTAATAGTTATTCACCGCTTTCTTCATGTGTAAAGTGAAGCCTCCTGTCTTTCACCTCATCAGCCAGACATTCCTGTCCATAAAATGGCTGCAGATAGATGGTCAATCTGTCCATGAGCAGGGGAATTGCTTATAGATAGCTAGAGATCACATGACCCTCAATTTGCAGCCATTTTATGGACAGAAATGTCTGGCTGATGAAAGCTTCACTTTACACATGAAGAAAGCGGTGAATAACTATTAATTGATGTATATTAGTAAATTACCTAATATCCTACCCCTATACTTACACACACATTACAGAAACATGAGGTAAAGTGGCCAACCCCTGTTTGCATGTTAGGCCTTAAACCCTGGCGCCTGCACTGTTCCCTGCTCGGCACTCCGATGCACCTAGCAGTAAACTGTGCATGCGCAACTTCTCTGCGCTTTTCAACTAGCAAACTGCGCAGGCTCCTGTGCAGTGAACCGACATCATGGAGGGAGGGATGAGAAGAGGGAGAATATGTGAGGGGAAATAATTGAATGATTAGCAGCGGGGGTCAAGCAGAGAGTTATGTAAAAGAGCAAGAAATCGTTGGGCTTTGAAAAGAGGAATCACCCCAGGTAATCTTTATCAGGGGATATTACAGGAACGGAGGGGTGCACAGATGAATATTCTAACTGTTATGTAATGTACACTACAGTGCCTATTGGGACCCGTCACCAATATTCTGCCTTCTGGTAACTGGTTCACTCTAACCCCCTACCCCGATATATCGGGAAACATGGGGTGCCAACCGCGGGTGTTTAACCCGTTAAATGCCGGGGTCAGTGCGACCGCAGCATTTAACTTTTCCCCACAATTGCGCCCCCCCGCGCCATTTTCGGGGGGCACAGTGTCGGCCTATGCATGTGCATAGGCTGACACTGCTAATACCCTGCAATACATCAGTATTGCAGAGTATTATCATGAACAAGCAATCAGATGATTGTCCCATGTCCCATGGTGGAAACTGTAAAAAAGTTAAAAAGTTAAAAAAAAAATTTGGAATAAAAAATAAAGTAAGAAATCAATAAAAATGCTCATAAGCCCCATAACATATAAAGAGACATATAACACAAAAAAGTCAAAATCATAACACACACCCCACATATATAGTATCACCGCATCTGTAACTACCCATAGAATAAAAGTAAATAATTATTGAACCCGCATGATGAAAGCCGTTAAAAAAACTGTTAAAAACCTGCCAAAAATTAGGATTTATACCTATTCAATCCCACAAAAAATGCTATAAAAAGTGATCAAAAAGTACTCCAGAATGATACTGTGCAAAGTACAACACGTCCTGCAAAAAACAAGCCATCAACCAGCTCCGTAGCCAAAAAATTAACAATGTTATGCCCCTTGAAAGACGGCAATGCAAAAATGATAGATTTTTCCCACATTAAGGTTTTATTTGACAAATTTAGTAAAACATAAGGAAAAATATTCATGTATGGTATCCCTGTAATCGCATCGACCCATAGAATAAAGATAACATGATTATTAGGCTATACGGTGAACACCAAAAAAAAAAAAGGTAAAAATCCAGTAGAGAATTGATGCTTTTCTACTTCTGCCCTCAAAAAAAGTTCCTAAATTTTCAACAATAGGGGATACCAACCCCAAAATGGTAACACAGGAAAAAGTATCTCATCCCGCAAAAAAAATGCTGTCACATGGTCCCAATAACGCAAAAGCTAAAATTGTATAGCCTACAAAAGGGGCCAATGAGGAAACTAAAATCCTGGTAGCTGCGGGGCGCTCCTTCCCTCCTGTGCCTGTGCACCCATAAAACAAGTAACGGCCACATGTGGGGGGTCTTTGTACTCAGGAGAAATTGTAGAATGTGTGTTTTCTCCTTTTATCTTTTGGAAATGTTTTCAATTTTATGGCTAAATGAACGTATAACCGGCACAATTTGACCATTCTAAACTTCACCTCCATTTTGATTCAATTACTATGAAGATCTCAAGGGGTTAACAATCTTCCTAAAAGCTGTTTCTGATAGTTTGAGGGGTGCAGATTTGAAAATGGGTTCATTATTTAGGGGGGTTTGATGCTAAATATGTAAAATTTCATTCAAAACTGTATTTATCCCCAAAATAGTCAATTCTGAAAATCCAGAAAATCAATATTCTTTTTGTAAGCCGTGTGACATCAAAACAAATTATCCAGACATTTCAAAAATTATGAAAATGTAAAGTAGACAAATGGGAAATGTTATTCAGCAATTTCATTAGGTGGTAAATCTATCTGAAACCGCAATGATTTTGAATTTCGAAAATGGCAAATTTTTCAAAAGATTCATCATTTTTTCTTATTTTTGTAAATAAACGCAAAACTTATCAGCCAAAATTTACCACTAAAATGAAGTACAACATATGGGGAAAAAGCAATCTCAGAATTGTTTTTATAAGTAACAGTGTTCAAAAGTTATAACCATATAAAGTGACGCAAGTCAGTATCCAAAAAATGGGACTGAGCCTTAAGCTACAAAATGGCTGCGTCCTTAAGGGGTTATAAACTATCTCACAAATCTAAATCTAAATAAAGTCATGTTGTTTCTTTGGAGTTTCATAACTAGTGTTAAATTGTTAGGGCAGAAGAACAAGTGTTGTCACTTGAGTCGCACACATTCCAGTACATAGAAGCCTGGTGGTTGTGATTTCATGACAAGTACAATGTCTTCCACCCATTGTGTCATCGTAAAACCCCCTAGGGGATAATTATACGCCTCTTGGCACAAGCTTTTGTTGCCTCTTAGATACCAAGACAAAAGGCCAGACTCTATGCTGAGCTGAGCTGAGCCAGTGAACAATGATCAGTAAGAAACAGCTCTGTCATTTTCACACTCTTCCCGAATCTTACAAGAAGTACAGCGTTCGTTACCGAAGATTTTACTAATCTCAAATCAACAGATAGAAATCTACTATTTGCACCGACAAAAACTCTGTGGAAAATGTTTATCACTGTGAAATTTGGAGGTAAGTAACTTAATATTAATCTGAACTTTTTCTACACACATTTCATGCTCTGGAGTATTAGCAAAGCGGAATCAACTAGTATAGGAAACATAATGGCACAAATCCTGATGGGTTTTATGGCTTTCGGCTACTTTCATGTAATAGCAGTCCTTCAGTGTTTTATGCATAAGTATTTATTTCAAAACCTGGAAAGGGTCCACAACACATCAGTATGTATTTTTTTCGCTGTAGTTCCACTCCTGGTTTTGGCATGAAAGTAGTGTCTAAAAATACTGATCACTACTGAATGAACACACCCTTATGCTACACTTCATCCTATTGTATATTTAGACTTATTGGCAAAATAGAGACCTTTATAACAGAACTGTTTTTTTTTTTAATTTATTTCAGTTGATGATCACATATTATTGAATCCCAATTGCAAAATTATAAATTTAGCAGAAAGTTTGAGGGATAGATGTCAGTGTGGACCTGAGGGTGAGTATTGCTCTAACTATGAGATTTAACTATTATACATTAAACCAAATTCAGGAGAAAGTAGTACGATAAGTAAAGAACTCACACGTTATATTGCCCTTCCTACCAGATCTTAAAGGGGTTGTCCTAGAGTCCGAAAAAAATAAACGTGTACTCGCCTCCCCCGTTGCTCCTGATGTCTTACTCCACGGTCCGTCTGATCGGTGTCCCTGTTTGTTTACAGGGGGGCAGAAGCTGTGCTTGGGGAGCTTTTTAAAAAGCCCACCCCAGCCTGGGTACTAATTCTAACTCTCAGACAACCCCTTTAAACCCCCCTGAAATATGCATTGTTTTGGACTGTCTTCTGTTTTTTCAACAGAAATGGACACATTCAATTCTATGGGTTCAAACACATAGCTGTGGTTTCTAGGGCCCTGTGTGTGAGCTGGCTGCCTGAGCCACAAAACTCAGAGCAGGTCTTGTTATTTGTCATTGATGAGTGAACGGATCTCACACACCATTTACACACAGGCCACAAACAAAGTACCACGGATTAATTGCTTCTGGTCTGAAAATGCTCAAAGAATAGATAATAGTGAAAGTTTTTAACAATATAGGATACACAATGTTTTAAAGTTTATATTTATATCTGATATCTGTAGTGGCATAAGACAGCTATCAGTAAATATATCCATCTTAAATCTTAAATTGCATAACATTTATTTGTTAGTTGCCATTGATCTTCTGGATGAGTCAGGAAACCTCATAAATCTCAGTGATGTTGAAGGATCCCAAGACATTGCTACTAACTACCTAAAGGAACGACAGTCCTATATTTTGGTCAAAATTATTCGTAAGTAAAAATATACAACGCCTATGTTTTGTGATAAAAACTAAACAAATCCTATGTTACTATGTCATAAGGGTTAATGGAAGACAACCCTAACCATATTATGTTTTAATATAAAATACATTCCATCAGGTGTTTCAAAGTCTGACAGATATGAAGAAAAAATATCTTCTTTAGGAGCGTACGTTTGTGCAAAGTAGGGTACAGTATATCATCTAAATCAGTAGGATGTTACTAAATAAAATAGCAAATAGCAAAAATAATAACTGCAGCGCTTTTTTGCAGTCAATGACATGCAGTCAATGGGAACAGATTGACAACTTTTGTCCTCTTGTTCACACAACCTCAGGTTCTCTAATAACTGATAAAAGTCACAGAGTTGAGCTCATAAGAAATTAGACCAAGTCTCTGCAAGACTAGGCAGATGTGTGTGCTTTATTCACGTCACAAAGGATTTTACAGAAACCCTCAGTGGGCTGAACCTGGAGTGGTTAGCCAAAGATAAGAAGTAATGTCCATAGTTCATTGGTTAGTAAATTATAATAATATCATCGCAGGAACAAAGGCTCTGTTTCTTCTTGTAGTGGGCAGTATCGTAAATTTGCCAAAGCCACATTCCTTCACCGCACAGGGATCTGTTATCAATCTACATCCATAGTCTGGCCTCATCTTAGTTTTCAGCATTTAGCAAGTATATGAAAAATGAAAACATTAAACATATAACAATACTTCACAAGATCGTAAACAGAACGGCTTCCATTTATCAGGTTTAGGTGTCTGTTATTCTATTCCATAATAAAAGAATAGAGTAATGTACACCACAATCATATATTAGCTTTGGAAAGAAAGAAGCTTATATAACAGGTCAGACTAGAAACCAAAAAACAGAAAGTAACTTTTTTCTTAAATTTGAAGGTAGTGAAGGATCTGAGCAAGCCCGCTATGAGTCTTTGCTGGAGAATCTATGGAAACGTCATCCGGAATTAGCAGGTATATAATAATTCTGAGGCCACATTCACACGGCCTGAGGGTGCATCCACACATTCACTTTTTCAGATGCTGATTTTGATGCCCAAACCAGAAGTGGCGTGAAAATGGAGGAGGAGCAGCACTTCTACATGATAAGTCCTCACTCATTATGATCCACACTTGCTGTTGGCTTCAAAAACTGCATCTGAAAAACTGAACGTGTGGCTGCACCAAAATTGTCACTGTGATCTGGCCACACAAATTTCAGCCAATATCCAACTGTTGACACATTTTCAAATTAAATGTGTCACCGGCGTATTAGTTATCAAATGTCCTGTCTAGCATTCCATTTTCTATGTCAAACTCGTGAATGCCCAGGACTGCCATATTTAGTGTTGTCCCCACCGAAGATCAGGTGACAAAACAGCTCCAACATGGCAGATCTACTGAGAGACTGGAGGCAGGTGGTGGATTATTTTAAGACTGCTGTTAGTGTAAAAATTATCAATCAAGTTATCACAAAAAAAAAAAAAAAAAAAAAAATAGTAATCATACAGAGGTAACACTATGCATTAACCTTTTCTATACCTACATTGGGACATCCATATGTGAACTAAGGAGGAGAATAGGGGCACACTTTTTTTGTGATAACTTGATTGATAATTTTTATACTAGTGTGAATTTGGTTTTACTGTTCTATTAAAAGTTAAGTTTTATATTCCTAAGCATTTGCAATTAGATATTTTGATTCTGGAACTCACAAGTTCAGTGGCTAGTCTTGCCTTATATTGTGCAGGTAATTTTGGCATTTGTGACATCTTTAAGACTGGCATTTAAAAGCCTTAAATCTTAATAAATTTCCCCCATAATCAGGAATTGGATCTTACGCGACTGCTACCCTGTTTCCCCTAAAATAGGACATCCCCCGAAAATAAGACCTAGTACAATTTTGTTCAAGCTTAGAAATATAAGGCCTCCCCTGAAAATAAGACCTAGCGGCAGTCATTGCAGCAGCTTCCCCCCCATATCGTACATTAATATTAGTAGCTCATTTAGATGCAGTAAGAGGTTGTGACATGGTGGAAGAATTTGTGGGATAAAATCTATTGGGCTGCAAATGTGAGACCAGCAGCTACCCAGACTGAAGTTCTGACAAGAAGGGGATCATTTAAGGAGAGTGCTATTGCTAAAGATGAGAGATTGGGGCCAATGATTCCAATAGAAATGGAGTCACAAGAAATTCGGCATTAAATAAGTTTGGAGAGTTATAAGGATGTTAGAGAAGTTTAATTTTTGTTCAACAATAAATGTGAATTATTTTTCATGGAAATATAACACATCCCCTGAAAATAAGACCTAGTGCCTTTTTAGGAGCAAAAATTAATATAAGACACTGTCTTATTTAAGGGGAAACAGGGTAATATTGCCAACTATGTCTTTACCTTTCCATCTTTGGTTCATTTGCATATGTGTTTGGAGGCCATTTTTTAAAATTGATAAATGGCAAGTTATAAAATGAGGTGTGGTATAAGCAGTGATGGGTTCTGAAATATGAGATTCTCATCTTTACAATGACACCAGAAAAATAAAGTCCCTATAAGTCCCTTTAAGTAAATGCCAAGATTGTCAATTATTATTTTGTTACACAGAACGTTTGCAGAAGCTCTCCAATCCCCATGTAAAAGACAAGTGGCGCAATTCTGTTCAAAAGAAAGTTCGAGGCCAGAAGGAAACCCCTTTTTCTTCTCCAACAAAAATAAGAGCAGCTTCTCAGCAAAAGAACAGACTTGTATGAAGAAACTAAAGAAATACCTGCACTTATGCGGGGAAGGAACTGCTGGGTAATTTTTTTTTTTACAAATCCATTGGTGACCTTCAGAGAGGACACTTCCACTAGTGGAAGGAAGATCTGATTGGAAACACATGTCTCACAATGAAGGAAGATGAGGATACAATGCATAAACTTTTTTGATACACACAAACAAGTTATTTCATTTTTTATAATTTGCCTAAAAGAATTGAAGAACAAATTATTATTTGTTATGCCTTGGTTTACACACTATAGATACTTATTTTGTAGAAATAAGTAATGTCTTATCAAATATCCAAATATAAAATTATGGAATATCAAATCTAGATTTTAGACATCTAATAACTTTCTTTTTCCATTATATTCAAAGTAAATCTACATTCAAAGTCAAACATGATAAACCATGAACATAGATTCTGGCACTGTGACTCTTATCTTTGTTATACATGGCCTTCTTCCGATACTGTAGCATAATTTAGAAGGAAGGGCTCTGTGGGTTATCACCTGAGCCCCTCAGTGCTGTAGCTACACAGGCTGTGTGCAGGATATTATACTCAACCCCCCACCCTCTTAGCACTTCCCCCTCCCAATATTTTGGTTTAATAGCATAATGTTAAAAGTTGATTTAAGGAGGAAAGAGGCCCTAGCTAACAAATATAAGAAGATTACCACAGTCACGGTGCCTGGATCTATGGGTGAATGTCCCTGGTTTATCATATTTGTTATTTTATGGCAGATTTCCTTTAATTGATATGAATACAATTATAAAAATGTGACAAATATATGATCAGTTACAAAAAGAAAGTATTGCAAACAAATGGTATTTTTTATTTATTAGTAAACAAGTCATGAATATGACCAGGGTCCTGGGCATAGGCATAACTACCAGGGTAACAGGCAGATCAGCCAGCAGGGGGCTCATTTACAGAGGAGGCCCAAATTAACTCCGACATTAGTTACTGTTCTATGGCATCACAATGAGCATTATCCCTGTACTGTGACATCACAGTGTTACCACACCACTGTTTATTTTATCCCTACACTATTATACTTGTACGGTCACTGTGTTTATTGTTTATTTTCTCAGTACTGTGACATCACAGTGTATATTATCACTGCTAAGCCTTTTGAGATGTGTTGCTAAAAGTGTTGTAGTTGGGACTATAAATCACAGGTTTTGCTACAGTTTTTACAGCACTCACACCTAGCACTCATGTGCCCAAATGTCTCATGAAAAGCGAATAGACTTTAACCAGTGTTGGGTAGGAGAAAAAGGAGCTGAAACAAGAGCCATAACCATTGTGGCCATGACCCATGGTGTATGGAAATGGTACTTTTCATACACATAAAAATCAAATATTTCTCTGCGTGCAGGTCACAAAATTTTACAAAAATTGCCTGCTTGTGATACAGGGAACATCTCCTACAAGCCCATACATTTAGTTAATATGTGATGCAAGAGCTGACCGATTATCTACAATATCAGCTAATGAACTCAGACCATCAAAATTTGCCATCTTCCCACGCTACATGGGCATTGAATAAAGACTACAAATTTTTTCATAAAATACATTATCACCACTAAAAGAATTTTTAATGCTGTTGTGGGAATAGGTGTCAGTTTTAAGGTTCTTCTAATAGTGTTTGCAAGTCACAAATATGCAGGGAATGAAAATGCATGCAGTACCTTTAGCTTTTCACAAGATGGCAGCAAAGCTTTTCTACCGATTACATGAAATTGTACAAGGGGTCATGTAGACCAATGTCAACAACGCAGAATGAAAGACAAGTCACACTTATAAGCAGTGCTCAAATTTACTGTTATTGGGTGAAACTGTAATAAGAACATTTGAAGTCTTCATTGCAAGCAGTTAAGTTTCCATGTTATGATTCTGATCTGTCCTTCCTATAGGTCTAAACTACACTCAAATGTATAGTTCCGTTTTATCTCTCCCCTGTATAGGAGACACAATGGACCATGTGCTTCAAGTGTACAGAAGACCAATCTAGGAAAGATAATGGGTAAATCCAAATTCAACAAAACTGGATTGCCAATTTATTTTTCAACTTATTTCAGACATACTAGAATGTACATAATTTCTAGTATACAGAATTTATCATATTTCTTAATGTGGGGCATTAGAAAAACACAAAATTGCACAATTAAATATAAATATATTTAGATTTATTAATTATTCTATTTTAAGATATATTAAAAGCAGATAACTGGAACGCACAATAACCGAAAAAACGGCTTCTCATTGATGTGTGTTGTCCAGCTGGTCAAACCGACAAGAGGTCACAAAAGAGAGGAGACGCCTGCAAAAGGACAGAAAACCATAGTTATCATGTATCAAACATTTAACACTGTAACCCAGAGTCACAGCTATAGGACTTTTGTCACAGAGAAGGCCAAAAAGCCCAACAGCGCCATAGCCAGATAATGACAAAATCTGTCAACTCTGGTGTATTAGAATGGCTGTCAAGGCCAACACCATCTGCCTTCTCCATCCCTGCAATTCTTCATGGGACATGAAAGTGGGGTCACTATTAGGTACACCACTGCTCAAAATTCAACCCTCTTGCCTGGTAACCCTAATGCTGTAAACAGAATATTGCACCAAGTAATCTGTCTGAAGATGATCATTCCTCGTTCAATAGCAAATCTTATGAAAGAATGACATTACTTCACACTCATTTCACATTGTAGCAGAATACAGCACCGATGGGGTGATCTCTCACCCATTACAAACCCTCCTCCACTCACCATAGTTGTATTTGCACTGCTTTAAAGCTTCACTAAATCCTTCACACAGAGTAAGGTCATTCTGAGTGGTAGCACAGTCCAAAAACTGCTTCATTTCATAGTGACAGGGGCCATATTGTGACTGGGGCTGCTGGGAGACGGCAGGGGGCTTTGGGGGCTCCTAGAGAAACAAAATAAATGTTAGCAGAATTCAAGGAGAACACAGATAAAATAACATTCTAGACATAGCACAATTTTACCTAATTCTTGAAAAAAACCTATTTTTGTAAGGGGAGATGTGTGATTGGGAGGGGGTATCTTTGGATCCACGGTGTGGGCAGTAGTTTACTTATATCTTAGAGGGGTTTTCCACATAAACAGAGGATAATTGTCTTATAGCAGGGGATCTGATCAGTAATATGCAATGCCACTGCTTTCATTTCTATGGGACTGCTGAAGAGAAACCATCCATAGTGCTTGGATAACAACCAACAGTTCTACAGAGGTGAAACAGCACACATAAGTGACCGCACCTCCATCCTGGTAGAAGTACTGCAGCGATAGCCAAGCACTGTACATCCACAGCTCCATTCAAACAGGGGAATGCAATACCCTCATTCTTGGTGTCATTAGAGGAGGCCCTTTATACTGCCAACTAAAACACCGGCTGATCCCTTCAAATCAAGATGGTTTCACATTAGTCCATGACCATTCCGTGATCACTGTCTGATGACTCTGCAGGGGACTGAACTCTGAACGATAAGACTATGGCTGCGGTCACACGTGGCGTTTTGAACCAGATTTTGGCCTGTTTTTAAGCTGTCCGTCAAAAAATGCATGCGTTTTTGAAAAACGCATCCGTTATTTGAAAACGCATCCGTTTTTGACCATTTTGATTAAGATAATGGTAAATAATGGTAAAACCTGTAAAAAACAGATGCGTTTTTTTACGGTCTGCTTAAAAACGGGTTCAGAACGCCACATGTGACCACAGCCCCTTGATAATATTGATACATGATGTACGGACATCTTGTTTCCCCAATATTCAGCAGGGCCGACACATCTTACGTCTGTGATCAAGGACTAATGTAAAACCGGCCTTAGTCTTATCGTCTGTATCTTTTACTTCCACAAACTATTCTGAAGCACACACTGTAAATTTAATCCAGATAATGTTTAGATTATATGTGAGTAAACCAGAGTTTATAGCTTAGAGCTATAAAAAAAAAAATAGGCTATATCTCTTTAAAAAGACAATTGCCTGGTAGGTGATTTGGCAGCTATCTCCTAACCAAACCTTCATGTGACTCTACAACTCCAGAAAGCTCATGATCCAGGCTAATATTTAACTGTTATATTGTACAATACGTTACGGGCACCTTCTGCCCTGGAATATTGGGGTTACATTGCTAAGAGACATTTGAAGTTACAGAAATGTTTTAAACTAAATATTTTATTAATGGATCTGGGATAGAAGATAAAGTAAATTGCTTATGAGAAGCTTATAATTTCCAGTACAATTTCTCTACCTTATATGTTAGTGAATTCATATTTGATATTATGTATGAATAACTAGAAACAATTATTATAGATACAAGGAATCATAATGATGTTGACATTAAACTCTCAATAACTAATGATATGACAATTTTGGTAAATATTTGGGTGCCTCATTTTAGGGGGAAACAAGTTTTGCTGAGCAAAAATAATAGACCTCATTGTCTATGGCAGTGATGGCGAACCTTTTAGCGGCCGAGTGCCAAAACTGCAACCCAAAACCCCCCTTATTTATCGCAAGATGCCAACCAAAATTTAAAACAGTAAGTTATTGCTCCTTGTTCAACAACTTTCAATTATATTGGTATCCTGAGGACAACAACAAAGTAGAAAGATGGAAAATTTTCATCATTTTAGCTTCTTTCTAGTGTCCTCTGTACATAGAGAATCACGGGGCCAGCAGGAGGTCCAACAAAGATAATCCGGCTCTGTCTACTCATTCTCCCTCTTCCTACAGTCCCATGTAGCAAAGTAAGTATCAAAATATGACTGAAAGCAGCATCTTTTAAGTTGCTTGGAACTGCAGGAATATTCTTGGAGTCCTGTCTGGTGCGCTGGGGTGATGGCCCGTGCCATAGGTTCGCCACCACTGGTCTATGGGGTTTGTGCCACCTAAAGCTTGACATCAGATGCCACACTATAGATCTGTGACATTACTATACTAATGTATTAAAGTTCTATAACTGGTAAATATGATAACTTTTTGGTATGTTGATACCCACCTGTACAGCTGGTTTTGCAGGCTCAGAGCTTCCGCCACTAAAAGCACCAGTGAGTGCCCCACCAAGGACATGTCCTACTGCCGAGCCCACTGCCACACCAGCTGCTGTAGTAGCCATCTGAGCCATTAATCCGGGCCCCTGGGATGGAGCTGGAGCCGCAGACACGGCAGAAGGTGGTGGATGGACAGGAGCCGGGGAATGGGAAGGTGCAGCGCTGCAAAAAAAAGAGAAATCAATATATATGAGAAACAGTTGTAATAAATTGTCTGCATGCACAGGATTAGATCAAATTAATATCTCTATATACTAAGACAAAACCTGTACAGCAGTGCAGAGGCTACTAAAGGGGATTGTTGGGGTTTTTTTCGGAGTCCGACGCTATCGCCTGCATCACGATATTGCGATGCTCCAGCAATCATTAGAGCATGTGACATTTATTAAAGGGATTGGGACTGCACTATAATACCTTAGGCTTAGCTCACATGGCTTTATGAACAATCACAATAATTAATATATTTTTGGGATTAAAGCTGTTACGGAAATAATTACCTTTAGTTACTCTAATCCAATGTTATTTTAGTTTAGCCCTTTTGGTCACTGACATGTACAATCTGGCTGATTGCGGAGACACAAGATGAATTATAAATTACTTTTATTAAAAAAAAAAAAAAAAAGTTTTCAGGAAATTACTTTAATCTCTATGTCCTAGTGGCAGAGCATTAGCAAGTCTGTTGGAAATACTGCTAAGTGTCTGTGTGCTCCTTTAAACAGACATGACAGAGCACAAGCGTATGAAGTGACCTTGCCATCGGCTCCTATATACACTGCACGGTTATTACCTGGGCGCTGTGCGGGACGGGACACTACGACTACCGCGGGGCATGATGACCTCCAGGAGTTACACACTGACTGCGACAATGACAGCGCGGACACGCTGGGAAACTCCTGGAAGGAGTGATGTCACGGGAAGGGGCGTGGCTCCCGGGGAAAGGGGGCGTGGTGTTGTGGATTACATGACTGTGTATAGGGCATGTAGCAGGAAGCAGCGGGAGGGGCGTGTGATGACTGCACGTGTATGTGTGTGTGAGGAGAGGGGGCGGGACCGTAGGAGGAGAGGGGCGGACCGGAGGAGGGGGCGGGGGCGGACTGGAGGAGGGGCGGGGGCGGACTGGAGGAGGGGCGGGGGCGGAGGAGGGGGCGGACCGGAGGAGGGGGCGGGGCCGGAGGAGGAGGAGAGAAGACAGGAGTGATCTATTTTACATGGGACTGCGTGTTGTGAATTATGCATTCATGGCATTGGATGATAAAACCCTGCAGTGGCAGGATTGATGCTTGTGGAGACTGTAGATTTGATTTACAGGTTGAATCATTAAACAGAAGTGAGGTAATTTACATGGGAAGTGTTTTATATTGGACTGTAATTTGAAGCAGAATAAATAGAATGATGTATTTTGGGAAGGGGTTAAAAGAGAGTTAAAAGGAGACCTGTGGTATTCTTACACAACACAGTAGGGGCGAAGTAGATGTATAGCACTGTAGGTTATGAGTGCTGGAGAATCTATGTGGTTACCTTTACATAGGACTGTAGGTAAGAGAGCGCTACAGGAATTGTGGGGGGAGTAAATGTTTTTACATGGGACTGACTGATTATGGCCGCGGTAACACGTACCGCTAGGCGTCCGTCATAACGCGATGCTAGCGCACAGGGGGAGGTCCTCGGCCCGAACGCACATGCGTTTCCAGGGATACGCATGCAATTGTTAAGCCGATCGCATGGGTTTCTCTGGAAACGCATGTGCGTTCGGGCCGAGGACATCCCCCTGTGCGCTAGTGTCGCGTTATGAACGGACGCCTAGCAGTACGTGTGACCGCGGCCTATCGGATAAGCTGAACGAAGAGTACTGAGGTGTTTCCACTTCAGGCTTCCGTGCACACAAACGTATGGGAAGGGTGAGCCAGTCGTGCACATGAGAGAGGACAGCTCCTCACCCTCTCTCCATTGACACCTGAGCGACAGCACCATAAAAACTGCAATACATATGTCCTATATTTTGTGGCGCAGCTGTCTGGCTCGACAGAGCAGAGACAACGTGTACCGTGCCTGTTGCCATAAACGTCTATGGGAGCCGAGATATGGCCACGAATTATGTGGTCGTAGCAATGGCCCAGATACATTCATGTGCAAGGAACCGAAGGCTGCGTTCACACATTGCGTTTTGTTTGTGTTAACACGTTTTTTCAAAAGCATCACAACAGCTGAGAAGAGATTTGCTTAATTACATTGTTTTCAACATTACGTTTACAAAACGCAAGCGTTAACATTGCATTCACACACGTGTGTTAACACACTGTTAAACGCAATGTCCCCCGATTTGTGTTGCATGAAAGTCGGCGCAATTGCGTCAAAATCCGATCGTGTGTGCCAAAAACCCCTGTTAAATGCGGCGCAAATGGGAAATAGTCAGAAATCCCAACGAAAATGCTCCATTATTCACAGACTGCCCTCAGTTTTTCAGATGCAGTTTTCGATATCCAAACCAGGAGTGAAAAAAAGAATAGGAGCAGCTTCTCTCACTATTAAGTTCTCACCCATTATGATCCACACCTGCTTTTGGCTTTGGAAACTGCATCTGAAAAACTGAGCATGTGAACGCACACTAAGGCCGGTGCCACATGTTGAGGCAGTAGAAAACTGCTAGCTGTAATTATTCCTGTCCTTGTTTGTGCCTCAGGGCTTTCCATAGAAGTCTATGAAAATGCGAAAAATACAGATACCACACAGTGAAAGGAAACCCAATGGTCCCCATGATAACTGAGTGGACTCCATTGGATGTGTGGGACAGACCACATGTTCCTGTTGTTTTTTTTTTGTTTTGTTTCTATATTGGAGCAGAAATAACGCAGGTTTGAGCAGAGCCAAATGGGAAAATAACTAATTTATTGACACAGCAGCTGAGTTACAGACAGACAGAGAAAACTGTCTATGAGGGGATATAACTAAACAACTGAACACATTATGGGGGACATTTACTAAGACTAGTGCAGTCTGTACTATGTGCTATTTTCCTGTGTAGTGTGCAGGGGGCACCAGATTCAGGATTTGTGGCACCCCCTGCAATGCTCTGACAGAGTGCACCTTTTTTTTTTTGGTGCACCTTTACCACGGTCTGACTGAACGCCCCCTTCAGTGCAGAAATTTGTGTCGCCTGATGCCTACTGCAGCTGTACCACAAAAGCAACGGAAACAACTTGGCCTAGAAGTTCTCCTTGGGCAGCAATCTGCTGAGACTGCCGGACGACAACACCGGAAAATTAAGCCAGGATCAGACGTGGCTCCTTGGCGGGGTCCATGGCCGGATCTCACTGCCAGGGCTGTAAGTCTGTGGACCCTCTGGACCACCACGGGAGATGGTACTAGCCAACACCTGGGACCGGAATCTAAGTGGCACCTGCTCTTCACCAGAGCCCACCGCAAAGCGGTATGGTCTTGCTGCGGTGGGGTACCACCAGGTCATTCCACAGATGCGACTAGCCCACGGTGACAGCCAAGGTAGTAATGCAGGAGACATTCTGTATCCAGGGTAACAGCGGGAGAACAGCACAGGAAGGCACACTAGGACTCACGTCAGGAAACACTGGCGCTGGCACATGGATCAGGAACACAGGAACAGACTAGCACACAGGGCAGGAATGCAGGATACATAGGAACGCGATCCGTGACATGAATCACGGGGATGCCCGTGACACTTTTTAACCTCTGTTCAGTATAAGTCCACCATTTCACCTTCTTTTGTCTCTGCTCTCTGTTTCCCAAGTGGCATCATTGTCATCCATTGAATAAAAGGGTTGACCTTTATGGCCTCCAAAGAAAGCTATATACAGATGTTCATGTCATATCTTTACACAATGGTAACATCATATTTTTTTTCCATTCTCTTCCCCCAAAAAAGTGTAATAACCGTTATTATTATTAAACAATAAGTTGCACCAAAAATATATCAACCCTCTTCATAGTATTTACCAGCAGATGGCAATATTATATAATCAGTGACGAACATGTAGAAAAGTTGAACGCATACATTTGTTTTACCCATTGGGTTTGGTAAAAGATGTGCAACATCCGCTACCTGCAGAGGTTTACAGATGCACAGACAAAGAAAAGCTATTTGTTATATTTAAGTATGTGAAAGTAGGGTTTTCGAGGGCTTCTGGAGAATAACTGGCAATTGTGCGTAGCTTACTGACACAAGGCTCTATTGGAAAAGGTTTACTATTGGCAGAGGCACATGTATTGTTCTGCCTGGCAGACCTCTCAGCATACTAACGATATGCTGTAGACATAAATAGATGTACATTGTATGTATTTATATTGGCTTTACCACAGCATACCAAGCTGATACATCACAAAGACCTCCCTGCTGCAGCGTGAACATCTGCTCGTTCAAAGAGAGCCCCCCACATAAAAGACCCTCGCTCTCATACATATACTATGGAAGTATATACATGTATCTCTAGGCTGTGACCTGTGTTTCTAGAAGTGACCTCAGAAAGCCTCTAGAAACCACATCTGAGAAATCGTCAGCTGTCTGCATGTATTCTCACTGTTATACAGCTGTAGCATATTCTTTCACTGTGGTTAAATCTGCTATACATATCCTTCTCTTATAGATTTCTGAGCAGTTAGATACAAAGTAATGTCAGATGCAGGCAGAAAGTAAATTGAATATTAATTAAAACCTTTAATAAAACTTGTACAAAAGGTAATATATGTACCGTATATACTCGAGTATAAGCCGACCTGAGTATAAGCCGAGACCCCTAATTTCACCACCAATACTGGGAAAACCTATTGACTTGAGTATTACCCGAGGGTGTATTATACAGGCAGCCAGCCCCCATGTAGTATACAGGCAGCCAGCCCCATGTAGTATACAGGCAGCCAGCCCCATGTAGTATACAGGCAGCCCCCTGTATGCCAAGCACATAAAAAAAAACTTAATACTCCAGCGATTAGGCAGCGCAATAGCCAGATGCAGGAATCGTGCTCCCGGCTCGTGCGCGGCTGCAGCTGACTGCTCTTGCAGGAATACACTCCCTGTTCTGCCAATATGCACAGCATGGAAAAGCTGGGCGCTTTACTGCAGAGGAAAGGTTAGTACAGGCAGTCCCCGTGTTACGTACAAGATAGATTCTGTAGGTTTGTCCTTAAGTCGGAACTGTATATTTTATAATTATAGCTCCAGAAAAAATTGTTTTGGTCTCCGGAACAATTGGATTTAAAAAATGTTGGTTGTCATAAGAACCAGGATTAACAATAAAGCTTAATTGCAGACACCATTGATAACTATTACAGTTGATCATTGTAGACCTGGGGCTAAAGAACAGTAAGTTACCAACATCCAGAGGTCCTTTTGTAACTAGCAGTCATCTGTAAGTCGGGTGTTCTTAAGTAGGGGACGTCCTGTATTGTCTTATTTTTTTTAACTTAAACTGCCATAAGAAGGGGAAGATGGAATATCAAGTGGGCATAATGAAAGGAGGCACTATAACAGGGGCAGAATGAGACACTAATAGAACATAAGGAAAAGTGGCATAATGAGAGGGCTCATTATGAATGTGGGTATAGTGAGAGGGGGCATTAGGTATTGAGTAGAACTAAGTTAAGTATATTAGTCCGACCCCCTAAAACCATTCTAATTTTCTACAATATGGCTCCATGGGAAATTTAATTACCCACGCCTGCGCTAAAATATGCAATGCTATTGTACTTTTGGTGCAACTAATTCCTAAGTGGGGGGAATTTATCATTGAAGTTACATCCGTTTTCTGGCATACAAATATCTCACAATTGTCTCACGACAAATTTATGACTTATTTGCCAAATTTTTCATCTGACTCTTCTTTTCTCTTCAGCTTACTTATGCCATATTTATCAAGTGAATCCATGTGTTAGACATACCGTATATTCCGGCGTATAAGACGACTTTTGAAGACAGAAAAATCTTCTGTCTAGTCTGGGGTCGTCTTATACGCCGGTAATCGCGACCGCCTGCCGTGTATTCACTGCAGCGGTCGGGCTGCATGGAGAGGGCTCACGGGCTGAGCCCTCTCCATAGCCGGTAAGTCTTTGCTGCATATTGCAGCACCGATCGCGGGTGTTTTCACAGCGATGGCTGCCGGCAAAGCTGTCGTCAGCCTCAAAAAGATAGCGGCGGATGGCGATAGCGGCGATCTGTCTCCATGGTAGCCTCGGGTCTTCCGAAGACCCGAGGCTATTTCGTTTTAACCCCTTCATTACAATGTGCTGATAGCACATTGTAATGAATGAGGAAAATCCCCATATACTACCATACTGTAGTATGGCAGTATATGGTAGGATCGATCAGACAACCTAGGGTTAAAGTACCCTATGGAGTCTGAAAAATAGTATAAATAAAAAAAAAAAAAAAGTTAAAAAAAAAATTATAATAAAAAAACCTAAAATTTCAAATCACCCCCCTTTCCCTAGAACTGACATAAATAGAAATAAACAGTAAAAATCATAAACGCATCAGGTATCGACGCGTCCGAAAATGCCCGATCTATCAAAATATGATAACGGTTTTTCAATACGTTTAACCCTGTAACGGAAAATAGCGCCCAGATTCGAAAATGGCACTTTTTTGCCATTTTGAAAAATATAAAAAAATCTATAAAAAGTGATCAAAAGGTCGTACAGTCCTAAAAATGATATCAGTGAAAATATTATCAAATTTCGCAAAAAATGACACCATCCACAGCTCCGTACACCAAAGTATAAAAAAGTTATTAGCACCAGAAGTTGGCAAAATCAAAAAAATAATTTTTGTACAGGAGGTTTTCATTTTTGTAAATGTATGAAAACATTATAAAAACTTTACAAATATGGTATCCCCTTAATTGTACCGACCCAAAGAATAAAGTAGACATGTCATTTGGGGTGCTCAGTGAAAGATGTAATATCCAAGCCCACAAGAAAATGGCGCAAATGCGTTTTTTCACCATTTTCATTGCATTTGGAATTTTTTTCCCGCTTCTGAGTACATGACATGGAATATTTAATAAAATAAAAATTTAAGGTACAGTATGGTAACATTTACAGTAAAATGGACGATGGTAATGTTGTTGTTGTAGTATGCCTTATGTTTATGAGCAACAGTTTTCCTGTTATTATACCTGCATGTCATAAGAATTTAAATTAAAAAAAGGACCATGTTAAATTCAAATCTGTTTTTTTTTAATTTTTACTGGTGTTTTGTATGCGTTGGAAAAGGGGTAGTCTTATACGGCGAATATATCTTAAACTCTATATTTTAACAGGAAAGTAGGGGGGTCGTCTTATACACCAGGTCGTCTTATACGCCGGAATATACGGTAAGTTGAAGGAGAAAGGAAAAAGTTCACTACAATCCCCTCCTGGCTTAGGAAAAACATAGGAATCAGTTGGATAAAATGTGCAACTTTTTAGTGATAATTTCACCAAGAAGTCTCAAATCCAACGCAGTTATTAACACCTCATATGCCACATTTATCAAGCAGTCTTAGCCTCTATGATAACTTATAACATACAAAAAGTTCCTAAAACAGTCAAGAAGGGACTGGAGTTAATTTGTGCCTAACTTTGCCATTTATGGGAATGTCGTACTTTGTAAATCTATCTGTCGCATCAAGGTTGACTTTATAAATCAGCCGTGAGTAGGTTAAAATTAAAAGTAAAGTAGGGTGGAAAATGTCAAAAATAAAGTAGTAAATTTTGATGACACACTTGTACACCAGGAAACTGGTTTACAACACTTAAAAACTTTAAAACACATATCTCCAGTCACCAGAAGAATAATGCAGACTCTAATTTCAGTAGAGTTTACTACTGTAGACTCTGAATGGTCCCCAAGTACTGCTTGACTCTGGGGCCCTATGAAAATATTGGTATTTTTGTTCCCATTTCCAGCATTCATGGCCTTTCTTGGATGAATAATTGGACAATATTTCCCTCCTGACACACAGTTGTTCTCCTCTAATGACATGTAAGATTATATACACTTGCATATTCCCTGGAGAATGGTAACCCTGCTTCGGCCTAAAATAATTTACTTTGTTTGAATCATAAATTTACCTCAGCTTAATCATATGTAAGGTAATTGAAATAAAGAACATTTCTACGAAACCCGATCCAGATTGAACAGTGAATTTTATATAATGGCACATGTTTCCACTATATAAAATGCAGGAAGTAAATATGTAACAAAAATAAATACATTTAGCTAAAATCAGTCTTTGTTTAGTTACATGTTTAACTGCACCAGGGTAAAGTATGACATCATATGATAAAAATGGATTTATGAGATTGGAGGGAACTATGGTTATCTAGTAAGGTAGATAAGTAGTACAATAAAAAGGTAAGACTTGGCTTGGTCCAGCCCATACTCAATGTAAACAATAATGAAATGTCATACGTTTAGAATGATCACTGATCTTGATGCCCCCTTTTGTACTTTTATTATTTTATCTTGTTCAGATATTTCATTAGTTTGATCTTGTGAAGGGGCCCCAATCCAGACGCCCATGTCACTGCTGACCTCAATGAAGAGGTGGTCACAACTGAATGTTCTCTCCATTCAACCGTATTCTCTCCGGGGGGAGCTGGGCACAATATGAGTATGTAAGTGTGAGTATGAGGAGGGGACCAAAATGTAAGGGGGGAATGGGGGGCACTGAGAGGGAAATTATGGTGTGTGTGGGTGAAATAAGGGGCAGGGCAAAAGGCGTGGCTTAGGAGAGGGAAATTTGTGCAGCGCATGATATGCTCTGTATCTTTTGTCCCTCTTTCACCTCATCAAAAGTCCCGAGGTATGGTATTGCTGTTATTCCTTTTAGGCAGCAGCCATTAGCTTTATACGATGTTCTTTAAGCACAGCTTCTGCCTGCTCTGGACCAGTCTGAAACTGCCTGGGAGTCTTCTCTTCCTAATAACTAAGATGCAATGTGACGGGTAGGAGAGGGGCAAGAGCAGTGCAAGACCTGAAGTCAACAGGGTAATGTTTCCTACTTCTGCAAAGGCTATAAGGCGGGTTTTGTAGATGGATCCTGTGCAGGGTCGGACTCGAGTACCTGGGGCCCACCAGTGAAATTGATTTTGCGGGCCCACCTACTACTACATAGAAATATTCTGGGATAAGGGAATTTCTAAGCACTAGCGGGGGCAGTGAAGTAAAGGATAATCATGTGTGCCCCTCTCCCCATTAATTACGGTACATAATATATGGTTTCCCTGTGAATTATTTTAATAAATTAATTTATCTATTTAATGTCCCTTCGAATTATTTTTATATATTGCCCCTATTAAAAAATGTGTTATATAGCAGTCTACTTATTGTTTCTATACAAAATGTACTAATACGTTTTTATACCGTGTCCTTATTATTATTATACAACACTCCAAATTATTAATGAACATATAGCATCCCTTCAATTATACATTTATACAACTTGCCTCCTATTATTCATTTATTCATTTACACATAGTTTTCGCACATTATTTAATTCTATCATTATATAAAGTAGATGACTTGCTGCACACGGAACTGGTTTACTGGGTAACTCCCTGCTGACAAGTTCCCTCTACATATAAATAGTTTTATTTCTGTATATTGTCCCCAAACATCTTATATGCTGTCACATTTATGCATTTTCCAAACTAGGTCATGTATTCTATATGGGTCCCCTCATTATAGGGTCACATAATGGCTCCCCCCCCCCCCCCCAATGAATTTTACATAGAGCCCTCTCATCATACATGGAGTCCCACCATGAATTTTACATTGGGCCCCCTGATACACACTGCCCCACCCATTATTGTAACCCCCCCCCCCCAAGAATATAACTTTTGTCCCCTTCAGATTTTAATTAGCCCCCCCCCCCATACACACTGCCCCCCCTCCAGATTTTAATAAGGCCCCCTATACACACTGCCCCCCTCAAGATTTCAGTAAGGCCCGCCATACACATTGCAACCCCATTCAGATTCTAGTAAGGCCCCCCATATACATTTCCACTCCCCTTCAGATTCTATTAAGACCCCCCCCCATACCCATTGCCACCTCCTTTAGATTCTAGTATCCACCCCATTTCATATTATAGTTAGCCCACCCCCCCATACACATTTCCACCCCCCTTCATATTGTAGTTAGGCCCCCCGTACATATTTCCACTCCCCTTCATATTGTAGTTAGGCCCCCATACATATTTACACTCCCCTTCATATTGTAGTTAGGCCCCCCATACATATTTCCACTCCCCTTCATATCGTAGTTAGGCCCCCCCATACATATTTCCATCCCCTTTATATTGTAGTCAGGCCCCCCATTAACATTTCCACCCCCCATCATATTGTAGTTAGGCCCCCATACACATTCCACCCCCATCATATTGTAGTTAGGCCCCCATGCACATTCCACCCACCTTCATATTGTAGTTAGCCCCCCCATACACATTCCACCCCCTTTTCATATTGTAGTTAGCCCCCCCCCCCCATACACGTTCCACCCCCTCTTCATATTGTAGTTAGCTCCCCCATACACATTTCCACTCTCCTTCATAATGTAGTTAGGGCCCCCTGATACACACTGCCCCACCCATTATTGTAAAATCCCCCCCCCCCAAGAATATAACTTTTGTCCCCTTCAGATTTTAATTAGCCCCTCCCCCATACACACTGCCCCCCCCTCCATATTTTAAGAAGGCCCCCTATACACACTGCCCTCCCTCAAGATTTCAGTAAGGTCCGCCATACACATTGCAACCCCATTCAGATTCTAGTAAGGCCCCCCATATACATTTCCACTCCCCTTCAGATTCTATTAACCCCCCCCCATGCACATCGCCACCTCCTTCAGATTCTAGTAAGGCCCCCCCATATACATTTCCACTCCCCTTCAGATTCTAGTAAGGCCCCCCCCATATACATTTCCACTCCCCTTCAGATTCTATTAAGGCCCCCCCATACACATTGCCACCTCCTTCAGATTCTAGTAAGGCTCCCCATATACATTTCCACTCCCCTTCAGATTCTATTAACCCCCCCCCCCCATACACATTGCCACCTCCTTCAGATTCTAGTAAGGCCCCCCCATATACATTTCTACTCCCCTTCAGATTATATTAAGCCCCCCCCATACACATTACCAGCCCCCTTCATATTGTAGTTAGGTCCCCTATACAGAATTCCACTCCCTTTCATATTGTAAATAGGCCCCCCCATATATATTCCAACCCCCTTCATATTGTAGTTAGGTCCCCCCAGACACATCCCACCCCCTTTCATATAGTAGTTAGGCCCCGCATACGCATTTCCACCCCCTTTCATATTATAGTTAGCCCACCCCCCCATGCACATTTCCACCCCCCTTCATATTGTAGTTAGGCCCCCCCGTACATATTTCCACTCCCCTTCATATTGTAGTTAGGCCCCCATACATATTTATACTCCCCTTCATATTGTAGTTAGGCCCCCCATACATATTTCCACTCCCCTTCATATCGTAGTTAGGCCCCCCATACATGTTTTCATCCCCTTTATATTGTAGTCAGGCCCCCCATTAACATTTCCATCCCCCATCATATTGTAGTTAGGCCCCCCCATACACATTCCACCCCCATCATATTGTAGTTAGGCCCCCCATGCACATTCCACCCACCTTCATATTGTAGTTAGCCCCCCCATACACATTCCACCCCCCCTTCACATTGTAGTTAGCCCCCCCATACACGTTCCACCCCCTCTTCATATTGTAGTTAGCCCCCCCATACACGTACAACCCCCCCCTTTATATTGTAGTTAGCTCCCCCATACACATTTCCACTCTCCTTCATAATGTAATTAGGCCCCTCATACACATTCCGCCAGGAGATCTTGTAATGAGTGCTATCTCAAAGTGATAAGTCCTGGATCACCCTGTCAACCGGCAGGAAGCACAGCCTAGGGTGATTGGCTCAACTCCTCTTATTGCAGGGTGTGCCCACGACAACAGAGCACTCTTCTGTCTGTGTAAGGGTACGTTCACACACACATATCCAGGTGGTCATATGACAGCAGAGAAGGGGTGTCCTCTCCATAGAAAAAGGCCCTGCACAGCCGCGCACAAGGTGAAAGATAGAGCACGCTCTATCTTTTCCGCGTGTCCGGCAGGGAACGGTACCACACATGTGAGCACCGCCATTACCGTCTGTGTGGACGTATATGCAGTCGCATATATACCCCCCCCCCCAGACAGTCGAGAGAATGTACCCTAAGGCTATATTCACACTGCCGTTGCCCGCCCGTACCGTAGCGGTCAACGGCAGTGCACGGGGAGAGGAGGAGGAGGTGAGCGCAGCTCACCCCCGCCCCTCTCCATAAGAAGTTATGGCGCACGACGCCGTACTACGGATGCAAATAGGACAGGTCCTATTTTTTTCCCGCACGTGTGCTGCACCGTACCGGTTCCGTAGGGCGCCGTGCGCCCATTGCCGTCTATGGAGGACGTATATCGGCCGTATATACGTCGGCAGTATATACGTCCACCATAAGGTAGTGTGAATGTAGCCTTAGGCTGTACTGTACTGGGTTCAGAGTCACTAGAGAGGTCAGCAGTTATGGGAGGAGCTTCTCTGGACCAGAGACATGCTTGGTGTTCCCAGCATATGATGTAATCCCCCAACTGCTGGATTACTCAGAGGCTCCAGCTCCTGCAAAATCCAGGTAGGGGCTACACCAGGGGCAGTTCTACACCAGGTCCAGCCTGAAGATGCACAGGCACTTTGTAGAATGCATGGAGTTGGCACAAGAAAACCCCAAAACCCAGTTATGACTAAAAGAAAATCTGTCCCGCCATCCGTGTTATTCACTCAATTCCTAGTTTTTACTAATTTTATTACTTGTTATTTTTGCACAGTACAGCTATTGGCACAGTAAAAATGTTTCTTATAAGGTACAGGTCAGGTGCTGCTACTTTCTGTAATAATTCTCCCTTCTGTCAAAAGGGTGCTGAGTCTGCAGAAGTCAGTGCATGCATGTTATCAGTCCAAAGCTTCCACCCCCTCAACATCATTCACCTCCTTTTTACCCAGAGGCATGGGCTGGATGGATGAAGTAACCCTTTCTTTACTGGAACCAAACTTTGTATGTATTGTATGACATTACTGAAGTGTATACTTGATAATATTCTGAAATATAATGTACATATATTTATATTCAACATTTGCCACAATAAGCTGCTTTATCCTTCTGCATACATCAATGTGAGATCCAACTTCACCAATAAAAATGAACATTTCTTCATGCCAGGAACAGAAATGTGATTTAACAAAATGATCATTGTTTGCATCAAGGGAATGACTCAGCTGATTGCTAGGGAACATTGGAGAACATAATTCTGTGAAAAGAAACCTAAGTGTAAGTATACAACGATCTCAGGGCCCGGGGCAGAATTCCCAGCCAATGCGTAAAATAAACTTTGCCCTGGCAATGATTAATCCATGCCTGATCCAAAAACACACGGGAGTTGAGAAAGGAAAGATGTATGGCAATGAAGTCAATTATCTAATGCAGCTTTTCTAGAAGCCAAAATATGCTGTTTCTATAGTGCTGAGCACTTGACAAGGAGCCTCATGAAATCTTACTTATTCACCCTGATTCTTTGGTTCACATGTCGCATTGTAAAGAACTGCATTCTGTTTTGGTGCAGCTTTTGATTTCAAAACTTAAACCTGTCATATCTGTTCAATAAATGTCTTTTTATCTGTTTAATGAAGAAACTACACATAAAACCACACTGCAATTTGATAAGTGTGTGCGCTGGGATTGTGGCGCACGCGACCCCAGCTCCCCTTCATATTATCGCCCTCTCTTATTTTGCCCTCCCAGCAATTCAGCCTCTTATTGAGTGCCCCCAGGAGCTCCCCCTCTTATTTTGCCCTCCTAGTAGCTCCCCCTGTTATTTTGCCCTCCTCCCATCAGGTCCTCCTCTTATTTTTGTAGAATTCAAGGTTCCTAATAGCACAGTGGCTTCCATAATCTTTAAATGGAAGATGTTTGGGACGACCACAATTCTTCCCAGACCTGGTCGGCCAGGCAAACTAAGCAATCATAGGAGAAGAGCCTTTGTGAGAGAGGTAAAGAAGAACCCCAATATTACTCTGGCTGAGCTACCGAGATGCAGTAGGGAGATGGGATAAAGTTTCACAAAGTCAACTATCACTGCAGCCCTCCACCAGATTGCCATAGAAAAGATAGAGCTCAGCCCTGAATCCATTTCATGCGCATTATCTGCGCATGAAAAACGCATTGAAATTGCATTGAAATTGCATTAAAAACCCGTGTGAAAAACTCAGACAATGAACAAACTCTGACTGAAAACTGATTGCACTCTGATGCAAAATGTCAGTTTTTCACTGACCAAACCCTGATGGCACCCTGATCAAACTCTGACGTGATCTGCAACACAAGTGTGGAAGGGGCCTAAGTGTTATGTGTGGAGAAAACCAGACACTATCTACCTCATCACCTGCCAAATACAATGCCAACAGTGAAACATAATGGTGGCACCATCATGCTATGGGGCTGTTTTTCAGACAGGACAATTGATTTCAATGGAAGGAAAGATGAATGCGGCCAAGTACCATCCGACTTGACCATCCGACTTGAGGGAACTGGAGAGGATCTTCTTGGAAGAATGGCAGATGATCCCCAAATCCAGATGTGAAAAACTTGTTGCCTAATTCCCAAGAAGACTCATGGCTGTACTAGATCAAAAGCTGCTTCTACTCAATACTGAGCAAAGAGTCTGAATACTTATGACCATGTGATATTTCTGGTTTTCTTGTTTAATAAATTATCAAAAATATCTACATTTCAGTATTTTTCTGTCAAGATGTCATGCAGAGTGTACATTAATGAGCAAAAAAAGGAACTTTTTTGATCTTATCAATTGGCTGTAATGAAACAAAGAGTAAAAAATATAAAGGGGTCTGAATATTTTCCGTACCCACTCTATATAGGAGTGGAAATACCACTAGTTTTCAATGGGGCTCATATTATATAGGAATAGGGTGTTATTTATGGGAAATATCACTTTATCTCCTTTAACACCGACCAATATCATTACCGGCGGTCCCCTACTTAAGGACACCCGACTCACAGACATCTCATAGTTACAGACAGACCCCTCTGACCTTTGAAGCTTTCTGAATGCTTTACTATAGTCCCAGATTTACTATAGTCCCAGATCAGCTGTAAAGTGTCTGTAATGAAGCTTTATTGATAATCCTTGGTCCCAATTACAGCAAAAAATGTTTAAACTCCAATTGTCACTGGGGCCAAATTTTTTTTTTGTCTGGATCTACAATTATAAAATATACAGTTTCGACTTACATACAAATCAACTTAAGAACAAACCTCCGGACCCTATCTTGTACATAACCCGGGGACTGCCTGTATATGATTAAAATATCTAAGTGCAACCCTTCTCTAAAGATCTTTTATGTAGCTTGACTTCATGGTGGAGCTCCCCAGCTTCCTTTGACTTTACGAAGGGGGTTACTAAACTAGCCTTTTAACAGAATGGTGGCATTAAATTACTATATAGTGACATTTTACTTACTGTACATTATTTTTTATAATCTCATTTTGTAGAGTAAAAATGTTAAATCGGCTTTTGAAGCTCATATATTTCTCAACAACTATAGCCATCTATCTGGGCTCTGGTTAATAATGTGTTAAAGATATTCATCTTATCACATGTTCTTCTTAAATGTTTGTTCAGATATCTAAATATGGTCACTCTTTTGTAACATGTGTTTGTATGTTTAGTGTTCTGTCCTATCTATATGTTGCCATTTTACAAATACACACTGATGATGGTGATGATGGATAGTGTAAGAGATAAAATGAAATGAGAAGCACCTATACTCCCTAGACCACCACTGAACACACAGCAATCTGATACCACTGTTGTCTCTTCTTCATCCACAATGTGTTCCCTGGGTTTCTAAGTACAGCCAAAGAGTCTCCTTGCAGACAGACCAACAATCCCCGCTCCCACCCACATGACAGCGGCCTCAATGCCCCAAAGATTGCTATCAGCTTGGAGCCTTTAGCTTTCTGAGAATCAGAAGGGTCCTAACACCTCAGTCTATTCTAGGTGGGGGTTGTCTAGACAGTATTATTCTAAGAGCACTTGAGACCTGCCTTAACCTCTACCCTGCCAGCAAGGTCCATGAGGCTTTGCTCCTTTTGTATAAACTTCTAAAATGACCATTTTAAGCTGTCTCATTTTTTTATCACTAAATATAGCAATATGGGAATGAAAACATTAGGGAATATACATTTAAGGGAGAAGGCTGCGTATTTGTTTCTATTTGCCAGGAATTTAATGAGGCTGAATGACTAGAGTCATGAATAAATCATTTTGATGGTTTATATTTATGTCTATGAAGAATAAAAGTCATGGCAGTGAAGCTGAGAGAGTAATGAAACCATATTATTTTGTTCAATTTGCAGTATAGATTCATGTATTTGCATTTGTGGCAAAACAGTTTTTTCTTTAGTAAGCCAACTAAAACTTCTTTGACATTACCTTGAAATTGTATATTTATACTAACTTTTTCTATCATTCTACCATTGAATGGTGATTTTTCAGAATGTTTCTTACCTGGATTCTGGCTTGCAGGATCAGATATCTGCAAATACTGATCACATGCTTGAGATTTGGGATGTGCAAAAAAGCACAATTAATTTTATGGTGACCATTGGCAGCCCACCCTAATAGGAAATAGTTTATACATAATGGGGGAGATTAATGTTAATGGGGCAAATTTACTTACCCGGTCCATTCGCGTTCCAGCGGCGGCTTCTCCGCTCTGGATTCGGGTCCGGCCGGGATTTAATAAGGTAGTTCTTCCGCCGTCCACCAGGTGGCGCTGCTGCGCTGAAAGTAAACTCATCGCGCCGGAATGCACCGAGCTGGACCAGGTGAAGGTAAGCGGTCCTTATGCGACACATTTTCGGTTTTTAAATGCGGCGGTTTTTCCGAATACGTCGGGTTTTCGTTCGGCCACGCCCCCCGATTTCCGTCGCGCGCATGCCAGCGCCGATGCGCCACAATCCGATCGCGTGCGCCAAAATCCCGGGGCAATTTAAGTACAAGCGGCGCAAAACGGAAATATTCGGGTAACACGTCGGGAAAACGCGAATCGGGCCCTTAATAAATGACCCCCAATGTGTCCACAACAGAATTATTGTGTAGTTTGCACTAAAAAAACCTTTTTTCTGTCTCTCCTAATAATAGCTTGACAAGAGGGGCGTGGCCTAAGAAAAGGGAGCGTGGTCGCACGCCAAAAAGGTCAGTGTGGCAGAAATACTGCTAACCCGTCAGAATTGTGTCCTAACTTTCTGGCGTAAAGTAAGACAAAGACAGTCTTATACTAGGACAGATTTATCATCCAGCACCAGAACACTTCTATGAATCTGGTGCAGAATAAGACAGTATACATAAAAAAGTAAAATAAGAACATGATGTTTGTTTTAAGGTTATTTTGCTAAAGTTTTAATTTTAAAGTGTATAAAGAGCAAAGATCTAGTAGTACAAGCTACCGCCACTATCTTAAGTTTTAATAAGCTCCTGATTAGTAACTTTTCAACAAACTTTAAACCAGTGAATAGTAAACGTGAACATGAGAAACCGTATAATGTGCCTTTAAGGGATAAAGTGCATCCTTATGCACTGACTTTGTCTCTTATCATCTATACTACTTCCCTCTTTATCTGTTTGTAAGAAAGACTGACAGAAGAAACTGAGGTCAGATTACCCAGCCTCCTCTCGACCCCCAAAACTCCTTACCTGACATGACATGATCCTCTTCCGTTGATTAGTTCTCACGCAGGTGCTGTTCGCCTGTGAGCTTCGCCTGTGAGCTCGGTGCCCTTTAGCATCAATGCATAAGACCATTTAATGTGTAAACTAAAGAGGTCTTATAACTGTAACCATTATTGATACCCAGAATGTTTCAGTACATGGGATGAGTGTATTCCGGTTATCGCTATCAGCTAAATACATAATATTGGTGGGGAATGCTGCTTTAAATTTATGTGACTTTTGGTATTTATTTCAGTAAGCGGGAACTGCTTTGACAATCCCCCTATCCACAAGACCATGGCCACGGGGAGCTGAATGGGTTGGTGTTTCTGTCCCTACTGCTCCATTTCTTGTCTATGGCACTCTTAAAGGGAACCTGTCATCAGAGACTCTGTTTTTGAATTTCCGAAGTCCGCACAGACATTTATCATCATATCCCACAACAGTTTTTATAACATTTCTGCGTTTTATTGTGAAAAAGATAAATTAGATCAAAGTTTTACCTGGCTCCCTGCCAGCATGTTCCTCTTGTCCCTTGGGTGGGGTTTCATCAAGCAGCAGGTTCGCTCGCTCTCTGTGAAATGCTTGTCACACAGCATTTTAAAAACCTCCCTTTCATTCCTGCTCCCTCCCTCCTCTTCTACCTGTGTTCGCTGACCACAGCAACTGAAACTCACGCTTGCGTGGTCAGCACCTTCTTTTGCACAGCGCAGATAGAGTGGAGACGCTGCATCACCTGGTTGCTAGGCATTGAGCCAAGTAAGCATCTCACAATGGCGCATGCAAATGAATTGACGCTCCTTCAATTTAAGAGGATGTGGCTGTGCTATTTCTATGAAAAGGCAAGGCTGCTTCCATCTTCAGCAGGTTTAATTATTAATTATATTACAGGTTTTTATTTTGTATTTTAAACTTTTGTTCCCCTCTAAGTAATAGACTTCCTACTTATAAGCAACATGGATTAAATAGAAACACACGTTACACATTCATTCGTATGGAATACAATATAACAGTTGTATGGAATAAATAGAAATATTTTTGCATCAGAAGCAGCTTATAGTCACTTCATCTGTCAAGAATTTTCTAAAAACTTCAAATGAAGCATGAATAGTGCTGTAATGCGTGGGTGGGCACACTTGGCATGGTAGAGATCTACTGTGATGATACAATTTTACATTGTACTTTTGACATAATGATTAGCATAACTTTGTAGACAATAATATCTCAAAATATGACATAAGCCATTAAAGGTCCGGGTTAATGCCACATTGTTCTTAACGTGTTTTCAGTACTGTTTAGCTATGCTACAGCTATAAGTCTGGTCGATCTAGATGCCAGCAACATGTAGATCAGGGGTCTCAAACTCGCGGCCCGCGGGCCAACTGCGGCCCGCGGGACAATATTTTGCGGCCCCCACCTGCATGGAGAGGGCTGGTCGCGCTGCATGGAGAGGGCTCACGGGCCGAGCCCTCTCCATAGCCGGTAAGTCTTTGCTGCATATTGCAGCAAAGGCTTACCGGTAACACCCGCGATCGGTGCTAGTACCGATCGCGGGTGTTTTCACAGCGATGGCTGCCGGCAAAGCTGTCGGCAGCCTCAAAAAGATAGCGGCGCATGGGCGCCGCCATCTTACCTGGGATCGCCGCTCCCTGTGACGTCATCGGGGGGCGGCGATCCGTCTCCATGGTAGCCTCGGGTCTTCCGAAGACCCGAGGCTATTTCGTTTTAACCCCTTCATTACAATGTGCTGATAGCACATTGTAATGAATGAGGAGGAAAATCCCCATATATTGCCATACTGTAGTATGGCAGTATATGATAGGATCGATCAGACAACCTAGGGTTAAAGTACCCTAGGGAGTCTGAAAAATAGTATAAATAAAAATACAAAAAAGTTAAAAAAAAAAAAATGATAATAAAAAAACCTAAAATTTCAAATCACCCCCCTTTCCCTAGAACTGACATAAATATAAATAAACAGTAAAAATCATAAACACATCAGGTATCGACGCGTCCGAAAATGCCCGATCTATCAAAATATGATAACGTTTTTTCAATGCGTTTAACCCCGTAACGGAAAATAGCGCCCAAAGTCGAAAATGGCACTTTTTTGCCATTTTGAAAAATATAAAAAATCTATAAAAAGTGATCAAAAGGTCGTACAGTACTAAAAATGATATCATTGAAAATATTATCAAATTTCGCAAAAAATGACACCACCCACAGCTCCGTACACCAAAGTATGAAAAAGTTATTAGCGCCAGAAGTTGGCAAAATCAAAAAAATAATTTTTGTACAGGAGGTTTTCATTTTTGTAAAAAACATTATAAACCTATAACAAATTTGGTATCCCCTTAATCGTACCGACCCAAAGAATAAAGTAGACATGTCATTTGGGGCGCTCAGTGAAAGACGTAATATCCAAGCCCACAAGAAAATGGCGCAAATGCGTTTTTTTCATCATTTTCATTGCATTTGGAATTTTTTTCCCGCTTCCAAGTACATGGCATGGAATATTAAATACCATCACTATGAAGTGCAATTTGTTACGCAGAAAACAAGCCGTCACACAGCTCTTTACGTGTAAAAATAAAAAAGTTATAGATTTTTGAAGGTGGGGAGTGAAAAATGGACATGAAAAAACAGGAAAGGGCCCGTAACCGGTTAATCCCCTTCCCTCCGGTACTTGAAGAAGATGAAGTCGCCGCTCTGAACGCACTTGGTGCAGGTCAGAGCGGCGACTTCATCTTCTTCGATGGGAGGCAAGTACCGGGGGGGGGAGGGGGGGATGGAGTGTCCTGGGCTCAGTGCGGTAGTAGCTTGGGACCCCTCGGTGCACAGGACGCGTTCATAGAGAGAACACGTCTCCCAGCATGGGGCTTTCCTTGCGCTGGGAGACGCCATGACATTTGAATCTGAATAATGATATTTTGTAAGCGCATTTTGTGTGGAAAACTTGATGCGGCCCAGCCTTACCCATAATCTACCTCCAGCGGCCCCCAGGTAAATTGAGTTTGAGACCCCTGATGTAGATCCTCGATGCCTTTCAAATGGCTATTAAAATATTAAAAAAGACAGATTGTGCTCCGATAGGGTAGGGCAGTGGTGGTGAACCTATGGCACGGGTGCCAGAGGTGGCACTGCGAGCCCTCTCTGTGGGCACCCAGGCCTGAAAATTCTTCCTATTCAGGAGAACCTGAATTTGTCACCCTTTCTTTCTACTGTATTGGTGTTCTTAGGATTCTCTGTCATAGCTTTCAAACATATGACAGAGAAGGGAGCAAGAAGTTACTGCTTAAATTGCACTTAAATGTTGGCACTTTGGGATAAATAAGTGGGTTTTAGTTGTAGTATGGGCACTCAGTTTCTAAAAGGTTTGCCATACTGTAATGTTGTTTAGATTGTGAGCCCCATGGGGACAGGGACCAATTTGACATGATTTGTGCAGCACTGCGTAATCTGTGTGCGCTTTATAAATAAAGTATTATTATTATTACTGATTCCTGTCCTGCAAATGTACAGAAATAGGGAACCTAGAAAAGATTTACCAATCTACCGGTTACAATTTTAAACTGTAATACAAGTTATGATACCTGTATACTGGTGATATCTCACATACACATTTTACTTCTTGAATTGTGCTGTGTCAGCCACTTATTTTCTGTATAATGTATGGTGGGTGATTCAACCAACATCTCCGACCCTTATTTTTAGCTGTAGAGCTGCATACATGTCAATAATACCCCTACACATTAGAAAAAAAGTAAAGTAATTTTGATATAACAATAATAATGAATCTTTATTTATATAGCACCATCATATTCTGCAGTGCTGAACAGATCATGGGATACGTATACAAACAGAATAGACATTACAGAGTGATAACATAGTCAGATGAAATACTAGGAGTGGGGATATGATAAGTATATGAGCTTTCAAAAATGTTTTCCCTATTAATAAATATTATTGATGTCAGGTTCGCTAGGGAGAATGCTGGGACTTCTGGTTCTTCTGCTGGTGTCAGCAGCGTTCTCCAACACTGGCGCGTATCCGCGCAAACTCCACCTCTCGTCCCTGGCAGCGGCTGCTAAGATCTCGCGCTGTCTAGGAGTTGTGTTCGGAACTGCTGGGACTTGTGGTACCTCTGCATGGTGCTTGGTTGTTCTGCACCTTGAGGGGTTAATTCCCAGAAGCTGTCCAGCTCCTATCAGGTTCTGGAGGTGGAGTTCTGGCTGCATACATTGCAGCCTCACTAGTCACCTGTGCCAGTGTTTGATATCCCTTCATCACTCGCTTGCTGCATTAGGTTGTATTGCTCTGTATCTGTGTTGTTGTGACCTCGGCTAGTTTTTGACATTGACTCTTTGCTTACTGATTTTGCTCTTGACGTACCCTCTCGTTGTGACTCCGGCTAGTTTACCATTCTTTTGTGTTTTATGTTTGTCAGTCTGTTTGTGTTTCCCTTCCCACACTTGTCCAGTGTATTTCGAGTCTTCAAGTAGTCGCCCCACGGTTTAGCGTGGGGGGGCTATAGGAAGGGACAGAGGTTGGGACAAGCTCAGGGCACACTATCCCCTGTCTTCTGTGTTACCCAACCCTAACAATTGACTTTTGATTTTGAAATAGTTTGATGCAATTCCAGTATTCTCATAATTAAATAGAACCTGTTACCAAATACATTTCTGTTTAAAGGGGTTTAACAGGAATTCCGGAAACCCTCTTTAGGGTTTGGACAGGGGTGCCAACGGAAACAAAGAATGCTTCTCCTGCTCTGGCTGCTGGTTCCACAATTATGCAAGTACTTTCACTTCTTAGCATCTGTACCAAGTTGTAAGTGCCGGGGAGTAAATGGGGTCATTTGCTTTGGACAATCCATAGCCTCACTGTGCCATGGAACAAATGGCCAAAGCACTACCAGCCCAATGTGGGAGAAAAGTAAGTGTACTTTGGGCTTTTCTTTACCACCTCTGTTCCACTTTTCCACCACCGGAAATAACAGAAAATACAATTCTGGATCTTCTTTTCTTAACACTTTGAGGGGCATTTATTATTTTTAGCTCGGGGTGGTGCTCGAACCCTTCTTTATTTTTCAGTGGGATATAAGTTTGTGGCACAAGGAATTAATGAATTGGCGCATGGACTGAAAGGTTTAGCACTTGGTAGACTAGCTTTTAGCTGTACTATTTTTTTGCACCACAAAATGTGGCAAAAGACGTCCTGGAAAAATAGAAGCGCCAGAAAACTGATGGATTTAGAAGCTGCGCCAACATTTTGTTACCAAAAATAGAACAAGTCGAGATTGTTGGAGAAGTAAATCTGATGGTAGATTCCTCCTGTCTGCCTCTGCTGTAATCTCTAATTAAATAATCCCAGAACCTAAGATAACTTGTTAAAACTTTATTTTAGTAAATTATTATGTAAATTAACTGCATAGGCTACTCTAATGTATTGTATTAAATTACAGATTAGAGCAAGGACAGGCAGGAGGAATCTACTATCAGATCTACAGTACTTCTAATGGTAGAGTTCCTTCTGGTAGCTTTCCATGCATTGCAGCTATGTACAGGGCCATATAGAGGAATATTTTTCTTGTATGTAAGTATGTGTATGATGGGTGAAATAGCACCTTAAAGCCAAAAATATTAGTTACAGAGGTGTAAGTGTAGAATGATAAATAGATAGTTTGTGTTATAGTTTATTGTCTTTGTTGTACCATCCCCATGTCTGAGAAAGCTGTGAAAGTTGTGAGTAAGATGGCTATACAAATAAGCCTGCAGCTATAAGATACAATAATTGGGGCTATAGTATTTTACCTGTGTTTGGTATATGAGTGAGAATCACAGACCTGAGAGCAGTGTGTCATAATTTAAAGAGCCCAAGGCCAGTGGGAGTGGGTGCTGACAGAAACCATGTAGTCATTTTTTGTAGTCTTTATTTATATAGTGCCAACATCTTGCACAGCATCTTGCATTCAGAGAAAGCAGTGTTCATAAATGACAAACACTGAAACATCTGAGATGTACAATGGAGAGGACAAGGGAAGGAGGGCTGATTGTTAATGGGATAGGATTTTCCGAGGAGACCCTAAAGAGGACATCTCCTGACACCCTCACCAATCAGCTGGCTGTCACACGTGTACTATCAGAAAGCACAGCGCCATACACTATGTAGTGGTTACTGCGGTTGTTTCCTATATAATTGCAATATATTTGAGAAATAGTTGGCAATGGGTAACTGACGGAAGTAGCCAATAGGGAACTCATAGATTGCAATGTCGTTATTTTACATATGTAATGCTTATAATAAATGAAGTTCCGAGCTGGCACAACTGTAGTATGAAAAGTTCACCCTACTTCATGTAACTACACTCAAAAGGCAAAAATAAAATGAGGGACAAGCTCTCAGTACAAAAAAATCACTTTATTAGATAATACATATCCCCAATTTTGTCTGTGTAGTGTGCAGAGGGCTCCAGATTCAGGATTCAAGCGCCCATTCTGCACTGCTTTGACAGAATGCACCACTTCTTTTTGGTGCACCTTTACCATGGGGCGTGAGACACAATTCTGTTGGACTCTGCATGATAAATATGTTGCACAGTCCAACTGGGCACCAGAACGCACATTTTAGCGCAGTAGGTGTCCCGTGTGACAAAAATTTGTCTCAGACACTTCTTATATGTATGCGCAAGCAGTTTCCACTGAAAAGAACGTGCAAAGTCCGGCAGAAAACAGGTGCTTTAGTAAATCTGGGCCAGTGAATATAAAAACAAGTAAAAATAGGGTAACATATAGATACTGGGGCACATTTGCTAAGCACAGTGCAAACTGCACTAAATGCAGTTGGCCTGTCTAGTGCGAAGTGTGTGCCAGATTCAGGATTTCTGTTGCACGTTTTTCATGAACCTGGTGTTCCCTGCACTGCCCTGAGTGCGGCAACTTTTTCTTGGTGCACCTTTAACATGGGACTTGCGAAACACTTCTGTCGTACTTAGCATGTGAAATCTGGTGCACGGTCCGACTGAGCACCTGAACGCCCCCTTATTTGATTTGCATGATGCCTAGTGCAGCTGCGCCACAAAAGGGTCACGTGCAACAAAATTGTGGTGCAGACACTTCTTAAATACCTGTGCAAGCAGTTTGCAACTAAAGGTGCAAAGTCCAACGGAAAACGGGCACAAGGGCCTTAGTAAATGTGCCCCACTGTTCCTTATATGATATATAATACTGGATAATGCACAAAACAATAGGAAAAAAAATGTAAAGTACAGATGGTATGTATTATACTGTAGAACCGCAGCTCGTCTGATTATTGTTTATACAGTGTTTGTGCCACGATCATGAGCAAGACTTATAAGTAAAATAAATATCAAACAGAAAGTCCAGCTCCAAAAATGATCACTGATTCCAGGATTTATTGATAAATCCTTAAAATATCAAGGTATTTGAGGAGCATGGTATACTGAAGTGTGCGTTATCTAGTATTGGGAATTGTAACTACGTGTTACCCTATTTGTAATTGTTTTTATATTCACTGTGTCTTTTGGTGTTATGTATTATATATGTATCTAATAAAGTGATTTTTTTTGTACTGAAAGCCCACATGTCCCTCATTTTATTTTTGTCTTTTGAGTTTACTCACATTTGTAATGCTAATAAAATGGCTCAAAATTTACCCAATACAAGATAGCAAGAAGAGTAACCCAAGCGTAGAGTGCAGACTTGTCAGGTGCTCTCATAGAAAACTGCTAAGTATCACTTTAACAGTATAGCCACAGGCCATCCAGACCTCGGGCCCACAGACGTTCAGAAGGACTTTCAACTAAAGACAAAATTCTTTGTTGTTTTATGAGATGCGCTGTGTACTAACAGACACCTTTACTGGAGGATTTATTGAGCTGACTCAGCAGCTAAAAAGTTGGTGTCTCTACTAGGTAATGAATTTACACTAACAGGTTACAGGGTCTACTATGGAAAGCATATACTCAGCACTTCAAATAAATAGAGAAATTATGATTCAGTGCATGATGGTAGAATTAGGGAAATGAGATGACATTGATGAGAGCCATACACCGCAGCATGTGCTTTTATGACTTGGCTTGTTAGTAGTTTGTAAGAGAGAGGGAAGATCAGGAGCCACTGATAAAGCTCACCTTCTGCTGTTTATGTCAGCGCCATTTGACCATGTGACAAAAGTGTTTATTAAGCTTCCAGCATGCAGAATAGCTTACGTAGTCTAAACACATACAGTACTATGCAAAAGTTTTTGCCAGATGTGGAAAATAGACACGTTTTTTTCCATTGACACAAGTCATGACTTTTTGCTTTTTTTAATTTATAAAACCATATGAGGAGTTCTTATTTTTTAACTGGCACAGTTTAATATTCTTTGCCATGTACTAGGAAAGTGGAAAAAGATTCCAAAGGTGGTGAACTTGCTCCATATTCTGATGGGTTTTATTTTTACGGCTTTAAATGTGCGGTCCAGAGGACACTTCCCCATTATTGTTTGGCTCAGTACAATCACAGTGATACTAAATGTATATAGTTTTCTAAAATTGCATTAAAAAAATGCCCTGCATTTCTATATTCTGACAGGAAACTGGGAACAAGGATTATCAATAAAGCTTTATTAAAGACATCTTACAGCTGATCATTGCAGCCTGGGACTACAGTAAAACATACAGAGAGCCTCAACAGAAGTCACAGTAGGAAAATACCGTATTTTCCGGACTATAAGGCGCACATAAAAGCCTTGGATTTCCTTGGAAATCCAAAGTGCGCCTTATAGTCCGGTGTGCCCTATAGGAGGGCAGCGGACCCTACTTACATAGGTCCCCGCTACCAGAGACAGCAGATCTCCAGCGGGAACTGCAGACCACGTGGCACGAACAACTTCTGCCGCGTCGGTCTGCTGTCTCCGGTAGCGGGGACCTATGTAAGTATGGTCCGCTGCCCTCCTCCACCTCCCCCTCACCTTCCCCGCTCACTTTCCCCGCGCCGCCGCGTCTCGTCGGGTCTCGTCTCCGGGTCTCGTCGCGTCTCTTCTCGTTGGGTATCCACTCCGCCACGGGACCTCCGCCACGCCCCGGACCCTGCGCCTTATTGTCCGATGCGCCTTATATATGGAATTATTCCTAATGGCCCGGAAAATACGGTAGGTCCGTCTGTAATTAGGGGTTGTTTCTATGTGTCCTTACAGAGGGGACCGCCTCTCTCTCTCTCTCTCTCTCTATATATATATATATATATATATATATATATATATATATATATATAGATATATATATATATATATATATATATATATATATATATATATATAGATATATACTAATGTGCGACTTAGAGGCCCCCAGCTGTCACTGTGCCAATGATGTTATGGAGGGCACCGACCGGCATTTAAAGGGGTATTCCTGGAATATTAAAGTCTGATACAAAATCCCATAATGCTATAAATAAATGAATACATTTATTACATTAGTCACAAAATAGAGCTTAAATAGTTTGATTTTATAATTCACAAAATGTTATGGGTTTTCTAAAGTAGGTGGAGTTATCACCAAGATGGCCACCACTGGAAGTCCCATGATCCTTTAGTCCTCAGTAACTCCTCCTTCCACTTATGCTCGGCCCCCAGTGATAATTTAACAAACTTTCCTGCTCTGTTACCATAGTAATTATGTGTAACTGCCATCACTGCACATTACATCACTGAGATGGATCTCACCAGTGGCCATACTGGGTGCACTGCAACCAACTGACTAAAGCCAAACATAGTGGTGATCACATGACCTGCCCAGACAGCTGCAGGAAATGTGATCAGCCCCATCTTCTGTCCAGTGTCTGCTCCGCACGTAGAAAATCTACGGACTGATTAAAGGGCCAGTAGCATTTTAATTCTTCATTCATTGTATGTCCACAGCAATTTTCTGCTAAGGGGAGCAACATTTTAAATAACAACTAATTACATATTAGTTTATATTTTAAGGACCCATTTGTATATGAATTATGCTCATTCCTGGAATACTCCTTTAAAGATGGTGAAGCTCAGCAGCAGACCTGTTAGGTGCTGTGGTTGGTTAACTGCTATGATCGGTGCCAGCACCGACCACTGTATGTGATACAGCAGACACTCGTCCAGTATGGAGAGGGCTCAGTCCGTAAGCCCACTGCATACTGCCCTTCACAACCAGCCGATGTATATTTACGTTGGGTGGTCGTGAAAGGTTTAATAGATCAGTTAAAAAAAGGAAACAATTCCTTTCTTTCCGTTAGTGTCAGTTGGTTTCCACTTTTCATTATTTTATAACCATCGGTTTTTTTTATTCCTCTGCTTTGGCCACTAGAGGCCAAAGAACATGTACAGATTGAATCAGACCATGTACAGAATGAAAAAAAATATGATGGATTAACTAAAGTTGCAAACTGATACAAATAAAGACTATCCATCATCCATAGAAAATAATATTAAAAACGGGACAAAAGGAATCTTCGTTACTTTAGACTTTGTGTCCAACTATCATCTCAAATAAAAGGAAGCCAATGCAAGATGTAAAATGGATACCATTACAAGTCCATTGACATCAATAGGGAAGGACGGATAGTTTGTCATCCATTATAAACGTTGAACAAAATGGAAACTGCTAAACAGAAGTCTAAAATCAGATGTGAACTGGCCCTTATCTTTACCTTTAAAAGAGAATCAATTCTATAAATGATCATCAAGGTACACTTGTACATGGTGGAGATCTATCAATGCTTCTATGGAAGTTTCTGGTGTAGAAGCACTGAAGTAATCTCAATTTCTTGAGAAACAGTGGGGGGCATGACAAATTACCCCCATGATGTTGAGACTGAGGCACCGTGGAGGCCATTTTATCTATTTCAGGACTCCTTCTAAATGCTACAGATACTTCTTAAAGGGGTTGTCCAGTTTAATAAATTCTTGATCCTGATTTTTATACTGGTTCCAGGTGGTTTGAAAATAATAAAGAACTAATACTTACCTCTCAGCAAGGGAGAAAAGAATCGCAGTAGAACAGGCACAACCCACTCTGCTGGGGTACCTGCTGGGGTCTTCAGATGCAATTGGATTACTTGCGGTGCCCAAGTCACAAAGGTAAATAGACGTAATAGTTCAGATCCAAGGATAGGACGGCACTCGCTGATACGATCCACAATCTTTATTTAGTGTACAGGTAAGCAGACATGTGAGGACGCCGAGGTCCAAAAGGTAACCATTTGGACCTCGGCGTCCTCACATGTCTGCTTACCTGTACGCTAAATAAAGATTGTGGATCGTATCAGCGAGTGCCGTCCTATCCTTGGATCTGAACCAATACTTACCTCTGTCCATGCCCCTGGTCTGGCGTGGCACCTCCTGTCACCACCAACCTCTGTTGGTATACGAAAAACTCATCACTGAATACTCATGCGTTTCGACTAAAAACAATCATAGTAATGGTGTAATCACGAGTCAAAACACGCCGGTCTAAGTGGGCCGTACTTGTGAAAACTTTGCATATTTTTACAATTATGGAATAAAAGAAGTTTTTATAGTCCATTTGAGTTCTGGAATTATTTTTTTCGATATACCTATAGCACTAGCTGCTTGGGGCGTAATTCTGTACACCATGTAGACAAGGAAGTAGTAGGTGAGCCGAGTATTCAATTAAAACTAACATAGAGTGTGGTGTATAATAAACTCTAGAGACCACAAAGAAATCAACAGAAGTAATAGAAATGACACTTTATTCTGTGCGTTAAAAACACGGACAGATGAATGTTCTCCTCACATGTTTTCCCATGGATCTTTTGCAATTATATTTCCCAATGTAGCACAAAACAAAGTAATAACACAGGGCTTACACAGATGTGTTCGCTCATTTAAACACACTAAGAACCAGTGGCACGCAAAACCACTCTCTCGTCTTTGTTTCAAATTGGTAGTTACAAAACTCGCCCTCTGTCAGGACTGGGAGTCAGTGGACCCTCTGGATGGTACTATCTGACCTGGGACCGGAGTCTAAGTGGAACCCGGTTTTCACCAGAGACCGCCGCAAAGCGGGATGGTCTTGCTGCTTTGGGGTACCACCAGGTCGTTCCACAGGTGCGACTAGCCCGCGGTGGCTGCCAAGGTAGTAACACAGGAGACAGTCTGAGTGGAGCCAGGAGAATAGCAGCGGAAGGCACACCAGAACTCACATCGGGAATCGCAGGAGCTTGGACACAGGAACGCAGGACCACAGGGACGTACTGGCACACAGGAACACAGGACGGACACTCAGGAACGCTGGAATCACAGGAACGCAGGGATCACGGGTACGCAGGGATCACAGGAGAGCTTTCTCTTCAGGAAGTTTGAAGATCTGGCAAGGTAATAGGAAGAGGCTGGATTTTAAATCAGACCAGAGGCAATTATTGGCGCGCTGGCCCTTTAAATCTTAGTGAGCCGGTGCGCGAGCGCCCTAGGAGACAGGGACGTGTGTGCCGAGCCGCGGGAGCTGCAGAGGACGCCGATGTGTATTATCTGTGTATTGTAACATCACTGTGTGTGTTATCTATGAACTGTGATGTCACGGTGTATTTAATCCTGCACTGTGACATCATTGTATGCATTATCCATGTACTGTGACATCACTATGTGTAATATCTATGTATTGTAACATCACTGTGTGTATTATCTATGTACTGTAACATCACTGTGTGTGTTATCTATGAACTGTGATGTCACTGTGTATTTAATCCTGCACTGTGACATCATTGTATGCATTATCCATGTACTGTGACATCACTATGTGTAATATCTATGTATTGTAACATCACTGTGTGTATTATCTATGTACTGTAACATCACTGTGTGTGTTATCTATATACTGTGAAACCACTGTGTGCATTACCCCATCAGTGTGACATCACTCTATTTATTATACCTGTACTGGGACATCATCGCTTTCTGTCCTCACATCTTTTTAAAAAAAATTGGAATAACCACCAAATGCAAGAAATTATAAAAAGCAGTTAAAAAAGAAGTTTTCCAGAAATCTTTACGTGATGGATATGTTTATGTTGTAGAGAAACACGTGCCTGGAGATTGACACACACGTAAGCCGGCACATATCTATGGAGGTCTGTAAACATGAGCACAAGCAGGTGTCAGGTGAATGGACACCTGGTGTTTGAGTCTGCACCATGTTTTTATTTATGCTGGATTCTTTTTGTGCACCTCAAAGGGATTTGAGTCAGACATATATCAGTTAAGATGAATTCCTAGAGGCTGTGTGTGAGTTTATTTGTTTGTACATAGGATGTATCTGAGTGTCCATTGTGATGGATGAACCTTCTGCTACCTGTGAGGGTATATTTACCCACAGCAGATTTGTTGCAAAACCCAAAAATCTGGCAATTGCGAATATAGCAAAGGGTCCCTATACACAAAATGACCTTGTCTGTCCTTCAAATTGAGTTAGGTTAAGAAGAGGATCTTTAATATGTTTATGTCAACAATAGCAGAGGTAAAGTTTAATCTATATATTCATTGCACAGAATTATAATATAAGTGAATCCATAAGGCTCCTTTCTCTTTCACACTGTGATTTGCAGTGGTTCCCCTTGGGTGGGTTTACATGCAGAAACCTCAGACCTTCTTATTTAATAAATGCCACTTCATGGTATCCATTACCTATCGGCATCCATATAGAAAAATGGATGTCTAATTCATCATATATTCCATTTTCTAACTCGTGGTGCTAGTATACTTTGAGCATATGCACAGTAATAATCTCCAGAAGCAACGAGGCTTCTTTACCATTACAACTGTTAATCTTTCAGTAGGGCTTATACACCTTCTTACAACAAAATAATGTTGAGGGTTATTTTATGATACAGAAATGTTTCCTTTACATCCCCTTGCCTTGTCATCCTTGGTTGAACTTGAAGGACATATGTTTTTTTCCCCCAAGGAGATCTACAACAAGGATCAAGGTTTGTGAACCAAGCACACTTACATGCAGGTTTGTGCCCCCTCTGTCAGGATATGCTTGCTTTTAGATTCTTATGCCCTTGTTTTGACAAAAATTAGGCCCTCAGTTTTAAAGCCTTTGTTTTGTAAAAACAAGGGCATACGAAGCTAAAAGAAGAGCTGATCAACCCAGAGGGGCACATAATAGCATGTAAGTGTGCTTGGTTTACAAACTGTGATCTGGTGGTAGATTTTCTTTAACTCTCCAGTCTCCTCTAACAAACTTGCTCCATGAGGCACATTTACTTAGAAAGTCAGAAAATGCACTAAAAGTGCTATTTCCGTGTATAATGCTGCGTGCGGCGATTCACTAAGATTGCACGCCATAAACTCCCCAAGGCTTTGGTGGTGCACCTTTAACATAGACCGTGCGACACAATTTGCAAGTTAAATACGGCGCTCAGTCCAAACCAGTCGGACATGCCCCCTAATCTGTATCTGTGTCGCATGGAGGCCAGCGCAGCTGTGCCACAAAAGGTTTGTGTGTGACATAATAGCGGCGCAGACACCTGTGCAAGCTGTTTTAGCCTAGAAGAACGTGTAGAGTCCGACAACAGTGCGGCGCAAAGCCCTTTGTAAATATGCCCCTATGTGTCTGTGTCTTTTGGCTCATTTTTGTGGCATAAACTAAACCAACCAATAGGAGATACAAAGTTAGGCTTGAAAGACCAATACGTAACCAGATTTATCATACAGCATTAGGCACTGATACATCTGTAACAGTAATATATCTGTCTAGCCTAACTAATGTCTAAGTTGTTGACACTTTTGAAAAACCTGCTACATAGTTGTGAATGGAAAAATATGATTACAGATTTCTTCATACTCATTCCTGGTTAATGTAGCTAGGGAATCAATCCAGACACTTCTAGTGGGGAACAGTAAAATTGGACAGATAGAACCAGAACTTTACCTAACATGAAGCATAAGCTATGTTTTCTATAGCAAGCTTTTTGGAGTCCACAGATGAATATCTAATCGGTAGATTTAGGTGACAAAAAGTGACAATTGGATAAGTGAATTATGTTTAATACACTTTTCTGTATTTGTTAATAAGTCATTGTGTTTATTATGAATCTGAAGCCCCTCAGATTACAGCACCACACAACAGTGTAAACTTCAGTAAGTCTTTAAGACTTTCTTCTTCAGGTTTTTTTTTGTTTATGGGAAGGAGATTTAGCGTCTCCCTCCTCCTCTTTAAATGAACCCCTCTCCTTAGTCAACCCCTCTGTCTCTCTCTCCTTCCCAAACATTTAGCACGTGACGCTGTTCAGATGTGTCACTTCAGGCCATAAAAGTGAAGAGCGAGAACAAAAGGCACAGAGGAGTATAAATCCCCAGCAGGGATTCTCTGCTCACTGACACAGGCAGCTCCTCCACATCCACATAGAGGAGAGAAACACAGAAAGAGGAAAAGAAAGACAAAGAAAGAACAAAGAGCTGCACATACAGTGCCACCACCTCTAGTAGACAACCTGTGCCCTACCTTGAGGATGTATCTCCTCATTCTTCTACCTGCTCTGTGCCTACTAGGGGCACAAACTGCATCTTTACCTCAGAGGAACTCCAAGCAGAAAAGCCAGGTGAGCTACACACATGGAAGATTTGCTCAAGTTTTGGGTCATTCTGTATGTATTCACTACATGCTTTAGTCCAGTTCTGTATGATGAGTTAATACTTGGTGCTATGTGCTGAGGCAGCAGTTTATTTGCATTGAGTTTTCTTTCTCTGAAACTTTTTGTTCTGTGTTTAAATCATAGCTTTCATCTTGGTTTAGTAGATTTTGTACTATCAAAGCAATTTTATGATATCCTATGGCAAATATATTATCCAATATCCAGCACATTTAGTATCAGTACTGCCTAGGTATTGTCTTAGGTGTTACATCAGGTGCACTTCATGCTTAGCATTGGGTGGCACATTTAGGGATTTACTTTGTATGACACTGATTTGCTAAAGCTTTTATTTTTATAGTGATATGCCCCTGGTCCTGCATAGTACAATCAGCCAATTGGCGGAGGTACTGAAAGATATCTGTTCCAGTATGCCACGAGGTGCTTATTGGTGGAGCCAAAAATTGGACTATATTATAATCTGATTATATTCTATTCTATACTATATTATGCCACATAATAACAGAAATGTGTAGTTTTGTCCTGCACATGTTTCCACCTGGGAAGAATGTGCTGCAGGCCTTTAGCGTTACAAGGGTGATGATTTTCTGATTGGATGAGTGTGACAGCCACTGGATGACTCTGGCAGACCCTGTTTGTATAAGGGATGTCGTGTTTCTGTGCTGTCAGCTGCCTGGGATTTGGAATCTGCAGGCTGGCGTTTTTTTACATATCAGGGTTGAGCACAGTGCATGTAATGACAGCTTTTTCGCATGTATGGAAACCAGTATTTGAGCTGGAAGCCCTTATGCCATCATGGGGATTTAAATGGGAACTCAGTCATGTGATGAAATTGTTAAAAAAGACTACACAATCCCATCAGACACCAAGCCAGATTACTATATAACATTTTTTTTATAAAGTTTACTCAGTTGTAACATTTAAAGCTAGCATATGCTGGTTATCTTACAATGTGATGGGAAATGTCAATTTTGTATCTCCCAAAAAAAACCAGCACATTTGTCGCATAGGAAGTCCAGTAAATTAAAAAGTAGTAATAGGCGGAGCAACAACTCCCATTGATTTAATGGGCAGGACTCATTGCCAGAACAAAGAGAATAGTTCTCCAACATAGCGGTACTAAATACTGCACCGGCTTCAATTCCTCTACATCAACATCTGCACTTCTGCCTAGAAAGTAGAGCACCACTTGATAATGCAGTGGCATTGCCGGGAGCCAATGCAGAACTTGCCCAGATGGATTCTGCGTTCTTGTTCAGAGTTATTTCCGATCTTTTGAAATGTTTATCCTCTATATAAACAGAATCTAAAAACATTGCACAGAAAGTTCGGAGAAGAGGGGAAGAAAGGTGGAGGGTGATAGAGAGAGGACATCCAGTTGGATTAAAGGGCATGGCTCTCAAAAAGTACTAAAAATAAAGCAAAACATTTTTTGTGACTTTATTGGTCTGTGAATGAATAAAAGAATATGCAGTGGTGAATGGTGTAATATTGTGGTACAGTCTATTTAGTGCTGCTGAAATAGTTAAGAAAAGACTGAAGTTCCTATAAGAAAACTGCTAATTAAGACTTTATAAAATGCAATGGCCATTCACTGGTGAACTAAGTGTTATATATTAGTCTGTGGATTTGGGGGTTAGAATTAACTGGACGATTTCCTTCCTGAATTTCTGTTATCAGCACTGTTATCCACTGTAACAAAAATGTGTGAAATCGGCTCCTTGTGATGGCACTACCTTAGGAATCAGAGTGTCTTTCACTGCTTTGGAGATTTCTACTGCAAAAGTCCACAGGGTACAGAAGAATGTGGACACCATTAGGCTGTCTAAGCACAGTAATGCACCTTGAGTGCACCACATGGAGAAGTTTGATATTATATATGAACAGTAGAATTGGATAATGTATGGCACCATTTAAGAACAGTACAGCTGTAGCTATTCTTTCAATGTGCAGTTGCAACAACTAGCACCTGGACACATATGCTGGTACCCTCCATGATGTATGCCCCTGGGGCACAGTTTTTGGTACTATGAAGTCAATAGCTAACTGTATATTGGCAAAGGATAATACATTAAGGAGCACATTTACTAAGGGCCGTGGGACAGTTATAGGACACTGCTTACACAGGTATGAAGTCCCTGTCCCACGCGACCTTTTTGTGGCGAAGTCTTCATGCGACACAAATTTCTGCACTGAAGGGGGCGTTCCAGTGCTCAGTCGGACCCTGCACCAGATTTAACATGCAAAGTCAGACAGAATTGTGTTGCATGCCCTATGTTAAAGGTGAACTCTGTTGGAGCAGTGCAGGGGGCGCCAGATTCATGAAGAATGTGCACCAGAAATCCTGAATCTGGCGCACCCTGCACCATACACTGTTCTTAGTAAATGTGCCCCTATATATGTGCTAAATCTATTGTGAAACTAGACGTTGACCACAATAAATGGGTGTTTTATAGTACTCCCCTGGTAATATATGCACAATTTAACTGTCTTTGTATTATTTTGGCATTATATGGCACAGTGGCAGCATGTGGGGTGAGTAATATTTTTTCATCCATCTATCTTCAAAATTTGGAGAGTAAAATAAGAAATAAAAACCATGATAAAAATATGTTCTTCACCCACACTATAGAGTACACACCCAAAACTGATTAATTAAAGTAGGCAAGGCAATAGACTATTGTTTCTGCTAAGCTGTGGTTGTGCTGCCCCCCCTCCCCCCTTGCTAAGTGAGAATGTGTCAGTGCAGACTCCCTGACTCCTGTTCACTGATCAAGCTAATAAGTCATGATTAGCACAATGATGCCCAATAATAGTTCTCTGCCCACTAATAAGGATATGATGCCATTAAGACCTTTAGGGCTCTTTCACATTGGCGATTTCCACGGATGCCTCACAAAGCCATTAATTTCTATGGGTGTTTTCACATTGGCTTGAATTTTGACTGATGACTGTCAATCAATCAAACATATAAAGAAAGGGTGACAGACTCTGAAGAAATACTGGACCACAAAAACAGAACCTAATTTGGAGCCTAGTAGGGTCTTATTCCTAAGGGATGATGAAGTATGATTTTATCTGGTGGGTCCAAGGTGTGTCAGACTGGGTCAGACACTGATTGTGGTGTAGCTTTGGGATTTCTCACAAAAGTATGACCATACCCTAGGGGTATCACCAATACGAAGCAGTATGGCTGCAGAATTTACCCACAATTTCAGCAATTCTATCCAACTATGCTGCAATATGGGGGGCATTGCCTAACCTTTGTATAAACCATACTGCTACTTTAATATGCTGCAGATTTTCCTGAGGATAGGCCATCGGGAAGAAATCCTACACAAATTAAATCATATCTCACAAACATGATGTTTCCATTGTAGCCATTGAAATAAAGTACTTTATAAATTTCCTTACCACTTACAGTGCTTGCTGATAACACTTGTCTTTAGGGTGCATTCACACCACCATAGACCGGCAATGACCACACGGAGCGATACGGTGCTGATACCGCTTCATACACAAGAAAAAGATAGGATGTGTCCTATCTTTCCCTGTGTTACGGGCTGTGCGCTGTGGATCGCTATGAGGAGGGGAGCGGCCACCCCTCCTCCTCTCCATTGCGTCTGATGTATGCCCACCCGGCTGTAGCCGCAGGGGCATACATTAGTGTGAATGAAGCCTTACTGCAGTTGGCCACAGATATGCACATAGTTTGGTTAAGAACACCTGTCTCATATACTCTTCGCTTTTAAAAGTTACTCACAAAAACATTTGTTAGTAATCTTCAGAACAATTATGCAGACAACTGTTATAGGTATAATGGCATCACTTTTTGGAGTTTACAGTATGTTCAAGTACCAATTTTGTATTCTTGGCAGGTAGGAATGTTCCTGATATATATTGATATAGTAAAATAGCTTGCCTATTGAGTAAAAATAGCACGTATGCCATGATCAGTAAGGGTAAATTAGATGAAAACTGTATAGTGCTACAATGACCACAACTCAGGTCACAGACGCATCCGTGCACCTATCTGTGCCCCTGGACCCCCGACACTGCTGTTACCTCTCCATAATCCTGCGCTGGCTCCGACGGTCTTACACACGTGCCCCCGCCTCCATGGGCGTGTGAGCGATGGCTTCCAGAGATTTAAAGTGCCAGCGCACTGATAATTTGCGCTGATCGGCTGCCAATTCTGATAAATTCCTAACCCCCTCCTGTGTTCCCTGACGGATCTTTGTGCCCCATAGCCTTCGAGAAAGCTTGTCTGATTCCCTGTGCGATTATCCTGATTTCCCATTGTGACCTACATTTGTTCCTGACCTTGCTCCTGTGCTGCCTGTCTCGACCTCCTTCGGATTGGCCGCCCCTGTGGAATGACATGGTGGTACCTGCTTTGCAGCGGGCTCTGGTGAAAACCGGGTACCACTTAGACTCCGGTCCCAGGTGTTGGTTTACGTCATTGTCGGCAGTGGTACAGAGGATCCACTACATGCATTGCTCTAGCAGTTGTGTCAGGGACACTCAGAGACATTTTGTAGCACTTCTGACTGATTTTCATAATTGAATGCACTTTGTCCACACTGCAGAACCGGGGGTTGCAGGAAACAGAATATATGTGGTTAGATTTAACTTTAAAAAAAGTTATCCTACATAATGTTAATGTGTAGTCTCGGTTTTGTTGAGAGTTTTTCTTCTGCTTCAAGTTTTTGCTAACCTACACTGATGAAGAATATGTATAACTACAGCTTATCTACAGCTATTAATGTGTCTTTTCAGAAGATTAGAATTTACTAAAGCAAAAATGCTGATATTTTGGGATGTCAACTTTATTTTGTAAACAACATGCATTGACACTAAACACTAATATTCTAATCCTGGCCATGCACACTGAACCATGATATGTTTCTTGGGAGAATCAAGAATTAAGCAATTTGGCTTTAGGTACTGCCAGACCTTTTGGTAGACTTTACATAAATCATTTGTGTCTAGACATTTATTTTACTTTTCTGCACTTTGTACTCACTAGCTGAACAGAAAAGATTTGCATGCATGGTTTTATCTGTGTGGTGCTGGGAGACAACTGGTATTATCACTGTTGGGTCAGATGCCAGAATTAGTTCTATAGCCATGGTATTAGTTTCCCTTTGGTTTTTCACTACCACATCAGAGCTAAAAATATGTGAGACCCCTGCAGATGTCAACCCCTTATCCTCATACAATAAGCATGTATACTTGGTTCAGCAGGGGTACAGAGAAAGACAGCTGCTTATTTGGTTGAATTAGAGGATACTATAATCTGCACACATTGATTTATGTCACTAAAAGAGGCAAAGGGCTAAAATGCTCGGGGGACAGTCTGTTACCCATCCTGTCTAGCTTTTGTATATGTAGGGTTAATTAGCCCTTACCTGTCTCCAGTTGACTTTGAATTTGAGTCACTGGTGTCTTCAGACACTGAGAAGTGGTGATGTCACAGCAGGCAGGAGAACTTACTCAAGAGCTTAAAGTGTTTAATGGTCTGAATCCTCAGGCGAAATTAAGGCCTTTGGGTCATATAGTACAAACACAGACTGTTTACCATAGTCAGGCTGTAAACTCCAAAGAATTGGATGGAAAGTCAAGCGTGACAAAACTATTCATTCACAAATGGCTATATCCATTGAGAAATGTGTTTGCCTTCCGGTGAAGAAACAGAATTGGTAACAGTGCAAGTAGAGATGCTCATGTTACATAGGCAAGCCCCCAGTCTTTTCTGCCTTGCCATTGAATGACCACGGTATACAGTCACCAGCAGTGTTAAAGGTCACTGCTTGCTTATAGATAAGTGTCACTTAATTGTTTAGTAATCCTAAAGGTTATTGTGGAGACACATAGAAGCAAAGTGTGACTTACACTATACCACACTTATACAGTATATACAATGTACATGATACTCTTGTCAATCATAGGGGGTTCACAATCTTTTCCCCCTATCAATCAGATACACATTTTCTAGCATAATTATTACAGTATTACACACCTTATGTGCAGTTCTATGCATTTGTATGTCCCCATGGTTACAGACTACAGATAAAGCTAAAGCACTGTTGTAGTCTGTTCCTGCAGTTATGTGTTACCATTTTCCTTAGCAGGAAGGGATAGGTGTTGGATGAGAGTAACATCTGCCTGTAGGATCACTCTACACAGGGTTTATTTGTAGTATGTAACCTAACAGGTGCTCTATTAAATTGCAGAGCTCTTTTAGTCTTTAAGATTTCCACTGCCAATGAAAAATGGTTTGCAAAAGTGTAGATATCATTTAAAGGGATGTTTTCATCTTAGACATTGGACATATCTTATGACAGATGTATGCACTTCCTCTGGCACATGTACCTGTCTCCAGTAGGGGTGTAAGCCACAAATGCTATATGCTATAAATATGCAGCACATAATCAGACTGTGAAAAGGCTCTAAAATAAATGACCCCTCTTCTCATACGTCCAATTCCTTAGATGCAATAGAAGATTATTGGAAGCTACAGTTACAGTAAACATAGCCAAAACTACTGAATTTGACCTGTAGGTGGCCTAAAGGTAATTCTCATGGGTATTCTTCTTATCAGCTTGTCACAGGTACTGACATGTATAACTAAAGATAACAACTCCGGTATACACATCATATACTCATGTGCTTCCAGCCTTAACTTATTGAATATTGTACAACATGAATAATTATTGCATATAAGAAAAATGGTACACACAAAATGACATGACTGATTGTAGAGTATTCATAATAGCTTCATAAATTTCCATGTTTGTGTGTGTTAATAAAACAATTGTCAAGAATATTGTCTGTGTTTCAGTGTGGCAGTTTTGCCACAAATAAACAAAAAAACTGCAACAAAATCACAAAACGGAATCCAAGTTTTATTCTTAGTTTTCATTATGTTAGTTGTGGCCAATTATCAGAAATACTAGCTACCTTTTAAGATGCGTTGCAGTCAATATTGATTGTACTTCTAGTGAGACTTCATTATCACTATGCTAACGTGTGTCCATCTACACAGCATATAGAGAAAAATGACAGGTACCAGGATACCCAATGGACCCCAGTATAGGCCGTTGTCCATTATAATGGTTCATTTCAATTGGAGAAATGAATGTGGATGTGAAGTGATAAACATAGATGTGAAAGTACATCATTTTGTAAATCACGTCCTATTATATGGCACATGTCCTCCTATAAATAAATATAAATTCACAATAACATCTGCAATGAAGAACACATTGGGGCACATTTACTTACCCGGCCCATTGAATCATTTGTTGTAAATGAGGACCGTCACTGACTCTGCAAACAGTCAATGTAGAAAATATTTTGGTTTGTTCTTCTAATAGTCTTTGTTGTAAATATCTAGCCACTGCTGTGTTATTTTGTGCCTCTCTTCTGTTTTTAGATTGTAACTATTTCAAATAGCATCTCTAAATATTATGGTTAGAAAGGATTAAACTGTTCAGGCATTTGCAGTCAGCGCTTTTTTTTCTAAGAGGAGTATATACTTTTGAAGTGGCCTGAGGCTGCAGTTAAAAGCATTTTAGGTCATTACAGGTCATTTATGTACATGATGTATAAGAGGTCTTGTCATGCCAGAAAAATGAAAATATTCATAAATATATTTTCTTGCAGAGATCCATTTTTTGGACAATATTATAGAGGATACTTACTATGAGTGTATAGTACCTTTGTACTAGGATTCTACATTTTATTCCAAACATTTATCAGGCCTATCCTGGAGATCCAAGCATCATCGATCTAATCTGATTTCTTGTTACCTCCCCCTTTGACGTGTTTCTTAAGTGGAGATATCTTGGCTGGAGATAGAAGTCGGGTTGGATGGCTGAGCATCTGTCTGACATATGCTGAGAGATAGAACCCATTTGCTGGACAAGGGCTAGGAGAGATGGTTAATGGCTTTTATGTGTGCACTTATGTCTGTAAGTAGTATCCATTTCACATGATGTGTGACTTTAAAGAGTCTTAACCATTTTCTTTTCAGCTGGGTCCTATGCAACTTCGCAGCTTTTTTATTGTTAATTGCAAGTAAATTTGTCAAATAATGCACAACCGATTGTTGGGGGGCATTTATTGCTCTCTTTGTAGTTTTTTTTCCTGCTGCGCCTTTTGCGCCATATTTATGAAGTGTTGGCACCATAATATTGGTCCTTTTACAACACTCACACCTTTTTTATTTTTGGTCACTCAATTTTGCAGCAACTTGGTTTTCTTGCACTTATAGGTTTCAGACGCTTTTTTGACACACAAATAGACAGGCTAAAAGCTGAACTATCAACTTGTATTGCACCTTCCTGAATCTGGAGTTAGTTTGGATCCTTTTCGGTAGTGCGCCAATTCATTATACTGTAGCACCGAAATATAAAATCCCAGTCTATCCCAGTCAAAATTTACAGTTTGTGTGCCAAAAAAATGGACCGTTTTACCAAAAAAATGGACCCTGCTCCACAATTGATGAATGCCTCCATTATGTAGTCCTAGTCTTAGAGTGTCACTCTAATATCGAAAATTGTCCCATATCCAGGAGGTATATCATAAACTGGGAGTCCTCACATTATCCAGTGATAGTTCTGTGAAGCTAAAGAAAACCGATTTTAAAAAGCAACCCAAAATTGTATTGAAAAGAGATCTTTTCAAGGGTAGGCCTTGCCTAGAAGATGACCAGTATAAATAGTATGTGATGAACTTAAACAATGTCACAGGAAAGGAAATATATTATGTAAATTATATGGGATGGCCTGTTGATAGGGGTGAGAGGTGTAACTGTATTGCTCTCACTTTTGCAGGCAATCTTAAAAAACTGTTACATTGGATGCACTTGTTAAACTGGGTGAAACTTTGGGCTAATTTAAGATCAAAGCATGAAGCATTCTAAACTTTATTGAAGTGTTTGGCTGCAAAGTGGCAAATATAGAGCATAGATGCTTACGACAGTCCAAACAAAATGGATTTATCTAGGTTGCAATTGCATAATAAAGGGTGCTCAAGCCTGGTAACAGGGTACTAACTCCTTGAATCCTACATAGCTTTTAAAAGCAAGATTATATTACTAAAGGCCCGTCTCTGCACTCTAGCTGTCATTGAGATGAGTCAGGTTCCTAATGGCTGCTCATCTTCTCAGAATTTTATACTCAGAAAGACCTACACCCATGAAGTTCTTGCAATCTGCTCAAAAATCAATTCACATGTATACAAGAGCCATTTCAGGACCTTTCACAGTCATCCAAAGGTCTTAAAACTGCAGATTGAAAGCAGGCAAGGTCAAGTAGCTGGATTCTAGTACCTTAAGTAGGAAGTGAATTCCAGATGTGTAGGGGCTATAATATTCATATGGCCCTCGGCTCATGACAGTCTTAATATTCCCCTGCATATGATGAAACCCTGGCACTCTGGCACCACCGGATACACCAGAAGGCTCCATCCTCCTAATGTATCTGGCGGTCGGGCTGCACAGAGTACAATTCTATGTCAGGTCCTGCCTAGCATAAATTTGTGCTATTAACCAGTGACCGTTTAGCCCAGTGATGGCTAACCTATGGCACTGGTGCCAGAGGTGGCACTCAGAGGCCTTTCTGCGGGCACTCGGGCCATCACCAGAGATGACTCCAGGTATCTTCCTGCAGTCCCAGACAGCCCAGGACTTGCTGTGCACAGAGCTATTTTAAAGTGACAGGACTACCTGGGACTATTTTCTGCTTTATTGGTGTCCTCAGGTGCTGGTATCAATGAAAACTGTAACATAGAAAGGAGTATAAATCAATAATTAAATTTCTGTGTTGGCACTTTGCGATAAATAAGCGGGTCATTGTTATAGTTTGGGCACTCGGTCTCTAAAAGGTTCGCCATCACTGGTTTAGCCCCTCCACACCCACTTGGGCATATTGTAGAAGTATTCAATTTGTGACCTAATGGATCAGGTAGCTAAAATCTCCTTTACATCTGCCACAAGGCCAGTCCCAGATACCAATGTTTATGTGTAATAGTTTTAATGTGTTCTCTGAGGGATTGCTGGTATTTTCTACTGTTTTAAGTGAACATGTCAATAGGAATGTCATTGTTAACTGGTGACAAGTTCCAATAGTCTTAGCTGTGCTGATTTTAAAATGCCTTTGTCAGCATTCTGAATAATTTCAGTAGTTTATAATATTTTATTTTACATTATTTTACCTGGCTCCTTTCCAGCAGTATGTGGTGAATCCAGGGGATGAAGGAAGGCAGCTGCAGTCCTTGTGTACATATGTCAGTTTCCTCTCCTCCACACTCATGCAACTCCCTCCCCCTCCCTACTTCCTATCATATGCATTAAGCAGAGGAGGAGGGGGATGGTGTGAAGAAAGCATGGGGAGATACAAACATAGATTGCGGCAGCCCCTGGGTATCACCACATGCTGCTGGCATGGAGCAGCAGGTAATGTGAAAGAAACTCTTCTAAACTATTGAAATGGTTCAGAACGCAAACAAAGGCAATTTTAGAATCAGCATAGCGAGGTGTCCTTACAACCCTCCCTCCCTTGCATCATTTTGCTGTAATCTGAGTATGTTTATTGAATAAATCTACACTTTGAAGATGTGTAACAGCGGTGAGTGACATTCATTTCATCTTTCTTTCTGGATGCCATATTGGGGAAGATTTACTTACCCGGTCCTGTTGCAATCCTGCGGTGCGTTGTCCGACGAGGATTCGGGTTTGGCACCATTCACATAACTTGTGCGACCGAGTTCCTGCATCCGTTGCTTCTGCGCCAAGGTCCGCCGGAGTTCACATGCTTCTTCCTGGTGCATGTGATCGCTTGATCTTGCAACACAATTCCGTTTTAAAATTCTGCGGTTTGTCCGAATCCGTCGGGCTGTCCGACAGTCATGCCCCCCCATTTATGTCGCATGCAAGCCGGCGCCGATGCACCACAATCCGACCACGTGCGCCAAAAACCAGGGGCAATTCAGCGCAAGACGGAAATAATCGCAAAACTCGACGAAAGTGTGGCATTCCGACCCTTAGCAAATGTGCCCCATTGTGTCTGTTACTATATAAATAGAGCGATTTACTACTCCATGTTACATATATGGACTGTGCTTTGTACATTCCCTAAAAATTTCCAACTGGTCATTTCGCTGACAGTGCCACTCACATATATACTGCTTGTTATTACAATCAGCATAGTATACGCCAATGACAACCTTTTACAGAGCGAGTGCCCAGACCAGGCCCAAAATCCATTTATCACAAAGTGCCAATATAAGCTGTAATTTATTTATTTGTTGAACTGTTCTCTCACAACTTTCAATCATTCCAGCCTCCTGCGGATACCGATACAACTGAAAGCAGGAGGGCAAATTCAGACTATCACTGTCACTTCTCCCCAGGGCCCCACTGTACAGGAATAGTCGTGGGGCCAACAGGAGGACCTTTAAAGATAATCTGGTCCTCTCCACACCTTCACGCTTTTCCTTTAGTCCCAAGCAGCCAAGAGATTCTAGGTGTCAGGGATCCAAAGTTATGGCTGCCATAATCTAGGATGTAAATCTTGACTTGCGTGGGACTGCAGATAGATTTCCTGAGTCCTGTCTGGTAAACTCTGTGCTCGGGTGGTAGCCTGAGTGCCCATAGAGAGCAGTCTGATTGCCACCTCTGGCACCCATGCTGGCATAGGCCATGGAAACCTGCAATACCAGCAACAAAAGCATGGTCCAGTGTGGCACTGATTTTGGAAGAAAGTTACCATGGTTTTCAAACACCGGACAACCCATTTTATAGTAATCTGTCACCAGGAATGTCATCTTAAGCTGCTTTTGTTGCTGGTATTGCAGCCCAGCTGTATAGAATTTGAGCTTACTTGTCCATTTTCCACCTCTGCACCCTGGTTTGCTTCCTGAACATCTGGGAGATAATATATACCAAGGAAAATATCCATTTCCATCTATTTTTATTTTTTTATCTTCAGTTTATTACCTTGTATCGCAACGTACAGATTATTTTCTATGAGGAGGGGAGGGGTGAGCATATGTGAGCAGTGTGAATGAACCCTAAATCTGATTATTAAAAATGTCTTTGAAACAAAATTTTGGTATTGAGAATTCCTATACTACTCTAATTATCAATATCAAATTCCACCTCCTGGTATAGAAACAACTCTATCAGGACGTGCTGATCCTAATACTATTTTAAGGTGATGAATTCTGGGCTGTTTGGGAGGTCTGTGGTGAAGGTATTCATGAAAGCTCTGCTATTGTGGTTTTCTTTTAAGACAAAATGTGCTCATTCAAACACCTAACTGATACCTCTGTATTGCCGTGTTGTCACTTTGCGATAAATGAATGGGTTTTGGGTTACAGTTTGGGATCTCAGTCTGCAAAAGATTTGCTATCACTGTTATCAAGAATGTTATGGGTGATTGATATGATGACCTGCCCATGTATCCCTTATGATGTAGGAGTTATATAATATATACATATTACACCTAAGGACGTCAAGTACAACCTTTCTTCTTTCTTTATAAATAGGAAGTGGTAGAAGATGGGACTGATTATTTGAATTTCCAAAATCAGGCAACAAAGAGGACAGATTATTATAATGTCTACTTAAAAGGAGGAACTCAACTTCTTTTATCTACAGGAGCAAGACAATCCCTCCTTGAAGTCACGGCTATGGATGCGACAACCTCATACAAAGGGAATTCTCCGACCTCATAATTCTTGGAACCCTCCTCGTTGTGGTGTACCTGATATACCTGTCCCTGAAGACTCTTCGAATGGTCGCAATAGACAAAAACGGTTTGTGCTCTCTGGAGGACGATGGGACAAAACAAACCTTACCTACAAGTAAGATCATTCTCTTATTTTCTATTTACTGTTTTGTGGGCTTATTGAAACATAATGTTTGTGCAATTTTATCAGATTTGGGAAGTATAAAATTGTATAAAATTGTATTGTAAGCATAAAATTGGGTCCCCTTATTTAATGTTAGATGCACCTGCAGGGAAATCAGCATCACAGCATACTTATCCATGGGGTATAAAGTGGAAGAATATATAAACTTATATATGGCTTATAAGCTTGAGTCTATATACTATGTAAGGAAAACAATATTGCTCTTTGTATATCCATGCTGTAGTGAAAGACATAGTAGAATCGTAAAGTTGTAATGCTAAGTGTATAAAAACAACTTCTACTTCACCATTTACCAAGCAGCGTTCAATGCTTTCTTCTATTTTGAGACTACATACTGACATGTGTGTGTAGTTAGTAGCAGCAGGACTATGAAAGGTAAAGTTATTATCTAGATCTGCAGCTCTGGTTTCTGGTCTTTCAGCCTGAAGAGCTTTCTGCTCTCTGCACTGTTTTGTTCCATAGCCACTCCCCTCTGCTATTAGCTTGAGCTTTATTAGGATTATGGCTGGGTGGATACTTAGAACAGAGTAGAAATCTCCTCAGTCTGAAAGGCCTGCACTTGTAGGAATGGCCTGAATGACCATGAATGAACGGCACTTGCAGGAGCTAAATACATGAATAAAAAGTTCCACAGTCCTGCTGCTATTTACTTCATACACATAGGCATGGTTACACAGCTGTCCAGCACCTATAGCTAGCATTGTTTGCAGCTCTGAATAATCAAAACAGATCCCTTTAAAGAAATGTTAGAAGTTTTCGGGACCATGCATATTAATGACCTGTCCTGCAGTCATCAATGATCAATTAATCTTGTACTTACTCCATTGGGAGCTGAGCCTACAGTATCCCTAAACTACTACTAATAAATGGACAGAGCTGCCAGCAGCATTGCATGCATTTAAACAAAATCGATATAGACATATATCTATATATACATATATACAGATATATATGTAAAGATGTTGTTAGTAAAATCCTATATATTAATAACTCAACATACACCACACTACATGAAGCCGACATGGTTAGCCCCATGCATTCATTCCATTGATAAAAATATAAGGCGTTGAATATATAAAATTCATATACTGTAGAAAACAAAAGCTGCACCGATTACATGGCACATTGTAAACTTTTAACTCCTTGACATGCCCTAGACCAGCAGGGTATTCCAGAGTTTACAGTGGATTTTGACCTTTGTATTGAAATAAATGAAACGCATGGTTAAAATTACAGCCTATTACATCTGCGGTTCCATCACAAATTTTCTGGCCTGTCCCACTATGAACATTTTCACTGCATGAGAACAGGATCTAACACTTTAGGCAAATATAAACAATAAAAAAAGTAAAGGTCAAAGTTGATGTAAGAGTCTGATTCCAACATTGTTTGTGTTTTAGAATTATCCGTTTTCCATGGCAGCTCAGCAAGGTGAAGGTGAGAAAGACACTTGCTGAAGCACTCAGAGTATGGAGTGAGGTGACCCCTCTCACGTTTACTGAGTTACATGAAGGACGTGCTGACATCAACATTGATTTTACGCGGTAAGCAGCATTAGGGAAATACAGAGTGGAGAATAAAGGTCCTGGTTGTGTTATGTGATTTTTATTTTACAATTTAAACTCCTCTAATTGGTCTCCATTGCTAAAACAAGATGCTGCCTTTTTAAATAGATTGTTTAATGTGATTTGATTTATTATTTTTACATAAAAGCTGTTTTAATGCTAACCGGAACAAGATGTGACAAGATGCTTGTCAGGGTAGAAAAAAGTTGCAAGCCCTAAACTCATCCGCAACCTCTGTCACCTACCTATCAAACCTTGCAAACCCCAGTGGTTGAGTTTCATTAAACTATTTGGGTGCAACAGAAAGATGACAAACACAAAGGGACAAAACAACAAAAAAGGCAGGACTAGTGAAGGCAGGCAAAACCAGATCAAATTAAAGTTGGCGGTGCAGCAAAGAATCAAGAAGAAAGAAAATAGTCAAGTGAACAAGCAGGGGTGGAATACACAGTAAAGATATGCAAATAGCAGTAGAAATAGCAACAACACAAGTGTCAGAAGACTGATAATTACTTGCAACCTCTGATGGAATTGGAAAGAATATAAAGTGAGTAATGGACTCTGCCCCTAGCAGCTGACTTATTCAGCCATCCATCATTCAAGGCACTGCTGCACAGAAACTGAATTCAAACTAACACCCAGCTGACCCCATTCAGAATAGTGAAGAACAAATTCTGACAATGCTCGTATGAAACATTTGGACACCTTTGGAAAATAATTCTGCACTAAGTTATGCCACTTTATTGTGTCCCCCTGTTTTGGGGTCCAGCATCCATCAGCAGTGGTTGGTGAGGAAGCTATAACCAACCTCTTCTTTGCTAAATTGAGAAGTAAAGCTACCCCTGTATCCAACAAACAGTGAAACTCGCCATGTTTGGCTGCAATTTATCAGAATTCCTTTTTTTAGTTGTACTGAGCCTTTAAACAGTTTTCCCCTCTGCAGGCAATGGGGGTCATTTACTAAGGGCCCGATTCGCGTTTTTCCCGATGTGTTACCCGAATATTTCCGATTTGCGGAAAATCGGTGGGGCGTGGCCGAATGAAAACCCGACGGATTCGGAGAAACCGCTGCATTTTAAAAAAAAAAAAAGTGTTGCTGGACACGCGCTTCCCTTCCCCCGGGAATAGGATCGTGAACTCCGGCGGACCTCGGCGGACTTCAGCGCAGCAGCGACACCTGGTGGACGTCGGAGGAACTGCCTTAGTGAATCGCCGGAAGACCCGAATCCACCGCAGAGAATGCACCGCTGGATCGCGAATGGACCGGGTAAGTAAATCTGCCCCAATATGTCTGATACTGAGCTTGGAGCTGGAGATGTAGTATGGGAGATGTCTCCCATACATGGCTGAGAATCTGCTCCATAACCTTCTCTTGCACAGGATTTTTTAGAAATTAATTAAAATATCCTAGTGACATGCTCTGTCTTTCTGTGTGTGTGTGTGTGGCCGTGTCCGCGCTTTTCTCCATGGAGGGGATAAGGGTCACCTCCTCCTCCTCTCCAGCGCACAGCAGTCAGGCGGGCATACCACTGTGTGAATGTACCCTTACTGTTCAGACCCAGAGACTGTTGTCTCTCTTCTCTCACTGCAGGCTCATGTTAAAATGCTTTTAACTTCATGAAAGTTAGAAAGCATCAGTCTCTATTAAGATGTTGCAAAGGTTCAAATTCATTTATTGTATTGATTTATACAAAACTTGTTGAAAAGTTAGATACAATTTAATAGGAAAATAAATAAGCTTCTGTCATCAAATCATAGGGAGATATTTATTATACACCAGGCCACTGTGGCAGTGCCCCCTCTTGTTGTGCCAGATACAAGAGGCTAGTGGTTTCTGGTGGGCAGTGAGGCCAACAGTCAAAACTATGCCAAGTCGGCTTTTCTAAAGAACGCGCCTCCACGACCTCCACGCCCCTTTATGCCTTGTGCTGTGCAAGAATTTGTGATTATTTCAATGCTTCTACGCCAGAAAACTGACGTAGAAACAGTGATAAATTTCCCCCATAGTTTATATGTGACCATCAGAGACCACACACTTTTTCTGATGTTAAAGGAAGGTAAAGGGTGTTGATACCATAAAGAAAAGTTTCTGACACTGCCTTGAAATGCAATAAGCATACCAGCATAAAAAAAAACATATAAAACTACATTTTACAGTTTCTTAGGATGAATGAATACATTACAGAATCTTATCTTACCATTCTCGAGGATAAAAATTCTACCAACTAGAGACATTCCGTTAGGGGTACTTTAACTGCTTGGTAGACTGCCAAAAGCTTAGAATCTCCTCCTGGAATAAAAGCCTTAAGTTTAATCATTTATAAACATAACTGTCAAGTCTAATAGCGTTTTACAAAGAACATTGTATCTCTAGTTCTTTTCATACTTGCAGTATTGCTATGGCTACAACAGTGCATTTACATGGAATATGCCTGAACAACAATACAGTACATATCCTACAGCTCTTACGATTTATAATGGACTATATTTATACATTGTGCTGTTCTTCTGTTATACCTCCTAAATATTTATAAATAAATTGACAACTGGGTGTTACAATTTTCATTACTAAAGGGGTGTGTCCCTTCACAGTTTAAATGGTCACAAAATTTTGTGAAATCTGTGCATAAATGCATCAATCTGTGCATAAATCAATAGTACAAGTAAACACACAAAACTTTGCAATATGTCTTATGGGAGCAAAGAGCCCCCTTCTCCAATTTATTACTTTGGTTTTTAGCATCCTCCCACTTAGTCTGCCTTACCTGTAAGTTCTGCATAAAGCTCACTGAGTTGAGGAATTCTATGCAAAGAGGAGGGGAGGCAGGTAGCATTGGGAGCACCAAATTTCCTTCCAGCAGCTTTGAGACAAACTCAGAGCAAACTCACTCACAGACACTGCACAGATGCAAGCTACAGGAAAATGAAGACCACAAGTCACTGGACTACTTATAGGACATCTAGTTTTACTGATGGTAGATATGCCCTGATAAAATGTTCCTGAGAAACATGTTTTATTATAACTTGATTGTGGTAATATAGAATTATAAAGTATATTCTAATTAGTTGGTGACATAGCCAGAGCACCTCAGTAAATGGTAGATGTCCTACAATGCTGCAAATTATATTGAAATGTTAGATTGTGTAAGGAAGAAAAATTTTATATGTATCACAAGAAAAAAGACTTGATCATACCAAAAAAAGACCTACCAAAACTCTCAATTATACACTAAACAAAAAAACTAAGATGTTCCCTATGGCTCTCAGTGATTTGTAACTATGTTGGCTATGCCAGAGGTGTCGACTTTTGTGCTCAACGAGTGGCCTCAGCGGTAAAAGAGATGTGCAACATTAATGTCACCAAGGCCTTCTGAGGCCATAGATTGGTTGCAGGGTTCTGTAATGGCCAACACATCTACAGCAGCTGAAATGTCTAAAGATAGCAGCCACTATGAAATGCTGTGACTAATTTTGTTTTCAAGCTGCAATCAACCTATTCAATGAAACATATACTTTTACAGGTACTGGCATGGAGATAACCTGCCTTTTGATGGTCCTGGGGGCATCCTTGCTCATGCTTTTTTTCCTAAAACACATCGTGAAGGAGATGTGCACTTTGACTATGATGAAGCTTGGACCATTGGGAACAATTTAGGTAGGCATTACAAGCCTTTAACCTCTACTAATAGAATGACACTTAAGTCGTATACCCATTAAAATTCCACACACTATCTATCTCTGCCTTTCCAGCTGATGTCCAGCATTTATGCTAATATATTCATTTTCATCCCCTGCAGGAACAGACCTTTTACAAGTGGCTGCTCATGAGTTTGGCCATGTACTTGGCTTACAACATTCCTCTGTCTCCAAGTCTTTGATGTCTCCATTCTATACTTTCCGCTATCCACTCAGCCTTAGCACAGATGATAAACAGGGAATCCAATACCTGTATGGTGCTCCACAAACTCCAACCTCAGCACCAACTACAATACCTACCATAAGACCAGATAGTCGCCAGCTTGAACAAGAGAGCAATGAGATCCCTTATTCTGAGGTTGGTTTAATATGTCTTTTTTATGAAAAATGTGTGCCCCTATAGTACAATGAAAATGTGGTTTGTTGTATGTTAAATCCTTTTCAAATGTCTTGTTAGGGCATTATTACACAATGAAGGGGGGTATCCTAAACTTCTTGTCTGTATATATCTATATATTTAAAATCTTTTTTGCGCTGTCAATAGCGGTTGTTGGATTGCTTTTTAGTTGTAAGACGTTCGCCAAATACCCAAATACACATTCCACAATATGCATCCATGTTTATAGAATAGACATCCACACTAAGTTCAGAATATGCAGTGAACCGCTAACCCATCCTCATCTGCAGCTATTAGGATTCTAACTGAATCCCCTTAAAGGGGTATTCCCATTAAAGCAAGTAAATATTTTAGTTTTTATAATAAACAGTTACAGATTTCCAATATACTTTCTGTATCACTTCCTAAGGGTTTTCTAGATCTCTGCTTGCTGTCCTTCTATAGAAATCTTCATTGTTTATTTCCAGTGGACAGAAATCTGACCATGGTCACACAGACCATGTCTCGTTATAACCCACAGCTCTGATTACTCTGTGATATAACGAGCCGTGCACCTGTGTGATCAGATTTCTGTCCACCGGAAGTAAACCTAGAAACTTACTATAGAGGGACAGCAAGCAGAGATCTAGAAAACTATTAGGAAGTGATACAGAAAGTATATTCAAAAATTGTTTACATTTTCATGATGCAAACAATAACATTAACTTTAGCTGAAATGGGAAAACCCCTTCATGTCTTTCTCCAGGTCTTGTTAAGATACTGTAGGCCAAGGGTGGCCAATTAATTTTTATATGGAGCCACATGAGAAATTCAAATAGTTTTAGGAGGCCAAACTAATTTACTTAACTCAGGTCTACCCAATGTCCCCTTTCATAACGCCCCACTCATAATGCCCCCCATCTCTCATTACGATTCCAATTCATAATGCCCCCTCTTTTTACAAGCACATTCATTATGCCTCTTCTCATAATGGCCCCATTTATTACACTCCCATTCATAATGCCCCCTCTCATTATGCCCCCATTCAAAATGCCCAGTCTCATTATGCCACCATTTATAATGCTCGCTCCATTATTCCCCCATTTATATTTCCCCACTCCTTATGCTCCCTCCATTATGCTCCCTTTTACAATGCACCCTACATTATGCCCCCTTTTATAACGTCCCTTCTTCATTCTGCCTCCTTTTATAATGCACCCTTTATTTTACTCCAATACATCTTCCCTTTTTATGGCAGTTCAGGTTTTAATTAAAAAAAACACAATACTCGCCTTTCTCCTGATCTCTCCGGTAAGCTTACTGTCCTGCAGGCGCAGTGATGTAATTGCGCTGGGAGCAGTGCTGTGCATTGATGAAGAACAGGAAGTGTATAACTTGCCAGCGCACAAGCAGTCAGCTGCAGCAGCGCAGGAGCACAACTCCTGATCCTTCCTATGGCTCATGCACAGCCGCAGGCCCCATTCTGCCAGCACGCCGGCTAAGCAGCATGGGGAATAGCTAAGAAAATATTTTATATACTCCTGTGCTACCAATATAATTCTGGAAACTCACATTAAAGGGGCCATGCACTTTCAGCAAATAATTGATATAATTTATATAATACAATCTTCCAATAAATTCCCAAATGTATTGATATATTGCAGCTGACACCATACTGTTTTGCTTTGGAATTGAAAGTGGTTGTCCACTTTCAGCAGATTACTAATATTGTCTGTATAATTTTCTGATATATTTTCTGTATCAATTCCTTACAGTTTTCTAGATCTCTGCTTGATGACAATTCGACAGGAAACTTTATGGTTTTCTTCCTGTGAATAAAAACTGGTCCAATGTCATGTGAAGTCATACAGGTGCAGGACCTTTTACAACACTCAGCTCTGATTATTCTCTATCAGCAAGCAGAGATCTAGAAAACGGCCAGGCTTTGATACAGAAATTACATTAGAAAATTATACAGACAATATCAGTTATTTGTTGAAAGTTATTTGCTTTCAATAGCAAAACAGTATGGTGTCAGCTGCAACATATCAATAAATTTTAGACATTTATTTAATAAAATAAATGTTCAGCAGTTGACATTGCCTTTATACATGGGAGAGTTGTTCCAACACTAGCAGTACAGTGAGGTGACTGATGTGCAGCACACATCATGCTGGGTGACTGTGATTCAAAACAAATCAAATGGACTTGGAATTTATATTGGTTTATCCCACTTTGTAGCCAGACGCCTGCACAACAGATTTCGATGCCGTGTCTACAATCCGTGGAGAGCTGTTTTTCTTTAGATCTGGGTATGTTTGGCGCCTGAGAGGGGGAAAACTTCAGAGTGGATATCCAGCATTAGCCTCTCGACATTGGAAAGGGATCCCTGAATCTGTAGATGCTGCTTTGGAAGATTCTGCTGGAAACATCTGGTTCTTCCATGGTAAATAGCATTATGTAACTTTTCAAATTTTTACTTAAAGGAGACCTATCACCAGTAATGTAGAAGTGATGTATTGAATGTGTTGAATATTTCAATACATTTACATACATTATATCTACATACATGCATTGAATATTTCAATTAGTGGCACTAGTTGTTCTAAGGGAAAGCTGATTCCTTCAAAATACATAGCATTCTAAGGTAACCATGGCTGGGAAAAATGATCACAATGATATATAGTTGTGAGAATAAAGATTTAGTAAAAAATATAATTCTTTCATTTCTAACCATCTTTTTTAAATGTTGATAAGTCGAGGAGATAGTCTTATCTATGCACATCCATAGAGAGAACACTGTTTATCACTGATAGGATGGCGTCAGGTAGAGATGGATAAATATCAAATAAGGGTCCATTCCCATGGCCATATTGGGGGCTATCATTTGGTTGCAAAACCTGCGGCCACATCACACCCCCATAGAAGTCTATCACCCACAGGGTAAGCATAAGGTCACACAAGGTTGTGTGCATGAGGCTTAATATTGAATCTTTTCCTATAAAACTATATTTCTGTCTGCTGAACTTTCATGGTGACAGGTTTCCTTTACATAACCCGTTCTATGTCAAGTTTGTCAAGCTAATTCAGTTATATTATAGTTTTATATGACTTGCAAACACCAAAACACATATTGAAGTGTACATTGTTTTTCCCTTGGTATCCAGTGCTCCTAATGGAGTAATCCTCTTCCAAAAGCCACTATTTTGTCACATGTCCCACACAGGTAGATCTTCAGGCACTCTGGATGTCGATTGGACCCTAGAAATTTTCTAATAAATGTCTATGGTATATATTTTATGTTCTTAACATTGAAAACCAGTATATCTTGCAGTGATCATTTTGTTGTAAATTAGAGAAACAAAGTGTTAGATAGTATAAATGAATATCCTATAATTAACCTTCTGAAACAATATTTCTGATAAAATTCTATTTCATATCATATTCATTTCAATAGGTATTATTCAGTCCCATAACCAAACAATATAAATTAAATGAATAGAGAGATGCTGCATGTGTAGCACACACTGTCTTATTCAGGGAGATGTAATGGCACACAGAATAAATGTACAGTAGATATGACCATATATAGTGATGCTTTTAGCCTATTATAGGCATCAGGGAGCATTTTAGTGTGTAGATGCAAGCTAGGGCAGGTTTGCTGATCATCTCACATTCTTGGTCCTTTGTTGTGTGTCTTCACATTGGAGCCGCAGCATGTCCAACTAACCCTTAGGCCATGCAGGTAATCAAGCTTCTGCCAGCTCAACTGCCCCATGAAGTAACAAACCCCAGGGCACAATATTTCATATGTTGCAAGAGAAGGGCATTGACAGACAGGGAGCAGACACAATGATAAGGATTCACATGGAAAGGCACATTTTTTAAAAAATGAAGAAAAATAAGTTCACAATGTCCCTTAGGTCATAACTTAATTGAAGTGAAGTAGAGAATTTTGGTATCTTAATGTATCTGCATAATATATGGTTTATACCAACATATAAAGCAATGCACATACAACTATAGAAAGCAGCATATAAAACATTGTGCAATGTGCTGAACATTTCTATTGTCACTTTTATAGGCTCAAAGTACTGGGTATTTGATGGTAAATTACAAGCCACAGGTCCCTTCCAGCTATCAGATCTTGGATTATCTGTACCGAAAGTTCACGCTGCATTTTTGTGGGGAACTAACAAGAGTAAGAAGACTTATTTGTTCAGAGGAGCCGAATATTGGCGATTTAATACTGACACACGACGAATAGAAAATAGACACTCCAGGAGTATGAGTGATTGGAGAGGGGTCCCCACAAGCATAGATGCTGCCTTCCAAGATGAACAAGGTGAGAAGATACTTTTTCTTCATGTAAGGGGCTCATTTCTTCAGCCCTATACATTGGGTTACAGCGCACAACATGTTAAGGAGCAAGAATACAAATAAAATGCACCTTGCTCCAGCTCCCTGGTGCCCCAGCATCCCCTTCTCCCAGCTTCTTGTTTATACCTCTGGACTGGTCAGGGCAGATGCAGGAACATTGACCGCCACTGTTCCAGCTTCTGCAACTGCTAGGACCACAGAAAAGGTGAGTAATGTCAGTACATTTTTATGTTTTTTTTTTCCTTTCTACCCATGAAAATCCCTTTAACAAATGTTTTAGACAGTTTTTAGACACTTATACAAGAAGCATTGTTCTATAATTTGGGACATAACATTTGCCCAAAAATGTGCCAGTGTGCCAAAACTTTCCCTCTTCCTTGCCCAGTAATCATGATCACCAGGGTTAACTTACTGGTGGGATAGCAATCATGCAGATGGTTGTGTGCTTCACCTGGGCCAAGCACATGACAAACTATAAATCAGGTCAAAAATAGAACCTGCTCTAACATTTAATACGCAGCCACCCGGCTCATTCGCGGTGTAGTGAGACATGGGGGCAGATTTACTTACCCGGTCCATTCGCGATCCAGCGGCGCGTTCTCTGCGGTGGATTCGGGTCCGGCCGGGATTCACTAAGGCAGTTCCTCCGACGTCCAGGTGTCGCTGCTGCGCTGAAGAGCATCAGAACGCCCTGGAGTTCACCGAGCCATCGTGGGTGAAGTTAAGCGCGAGTCCAGCGACACTTTTTTTTTTAAATGCGGCTGTTTTTCCGAATCCGTCAAGTTTTCGTTCGCCCACGCCCCCCGATTTCCGTTGTGTGCATGCTGGCGCCGATGCGCCACAATCCGATCACGTGCGCTAAAAACCCGGGGCAATTCAGGGGAAATTGGCGCAAAACGGAAATATTCGGGTAACACTTTGGGAAAACGCAAATCGGGCCCTTAGTAAATGACCCCCAATGTGCGCTTACTGCACTGTGTCCATTTATAAAAACCTGCTGATTGCACTTTGTGCAGCCAATTCTTAGCTGTCATGAATCAAGGGTAGTGGACCCACTGTACCAACGCGGACGGAGTCTAAGTGGCACCCGGTTTTCACCAGAGCCCACCGCAAAGTGGGATGGACTTGCTGCTGCATGGTATCACCAGGTCGCTCCACAGGCGCGACTTTATCCATGGTGGGGGACAAGGCAAGCTACAGAGTCATGAGACAGAGACAGAGTCGGGGACAGGCAGGAGGACATGACAGGCAGCACAGGATCAGAGTCGGGGACGTAGCAGAAGGTCAGGACAAGCAGCACAGGAGCGAAGTTAGGAACGGAATTAAGGTCACAACGGGAAATCACTATAAACGCAGAGGACATAGGGAGCAAGCTTTCTTTAAGGCACAAGGCACGAAGATCCAGCAGCGGTTATAGGAAGAGGCTGGCTATTTAACAGGTCAGCGGCTGGCGAACGCCAATTAGTGGTGCACTGGCCCTTTAAATTTTACAGAGCTGGCACGTGCAGGCCCTAGGAGGTGGGGATGTGTGGGCCAAGCCGCGGGAGATTCTGCTGAAGCACGAGAGTGAGACTGCGGGCACGGAGGGGCACACAAAGGCACGCGGGTGTGCCTGCGACCCGAGAAATAGGTCGTAGGGGCACCCATGACAATGGCCTTGTGTGCATGAAGAAGATGGTCCTGTAACAGGGAAGGTGGCCAGCTCCTGGTCAACAATGACATCTAATAATCCAGCACTGGGTAATGAATTCTAGCAGCAGCATCCATTGCTTATGTAGGGAATCTTTTGTTATACGGAGTACAGGCAGTCCCCTGGTTACATACAAGATAGGGTCTGTAAGTTTGTTCTTAAGTTGAATTTGTATGTAAGCCGGAACTGTATATTTTATCATTGTAATCCCAGACAGTGCTTTTTTGGTCTCTTTGACAATTGGATTTTAAAAATGTTGGATTGTCATAAGAATCAATATTAGCACTAAAGCTTCATTACAGACCCATTACAGACCCGTTTGTAACTAGGGGTCGTATGTAAGTCGAGTGTTCTTAAGTAGGGGACCGTCTGTAATTTACATATTATCATGTTTTAATCACATCAGTAATTATTGTGAAAGAAAAAGTATAATTTACTTTCCTAGGATTCACAACTTTGTCCTTATCATTGGAAAATTTTACTCACAATCAAATGATCACTTTTTTGTAGGTTTTGCTTACTTCCTGCGAGGGCGATATTACTGGAAGTTTGATCCTGTCCAAGTGCGTGTACTAGAAGGCTATCCACGCCTGGTCAGCCAGGATTTCTTCAACTGCCCAGTAGAATCATCATCTGCCAATTCATTATGATGAAAGGAACTTCACAAAACTTTTCTAATATGTTTTTTCTCTGCAGAGCACTGAGGTAACACTAGCCTATGTTTCATACTTGGCTGCAGAGAGTAATGCAAAGAACAGTTTATCCTGTTGCATCAATTCATTTTTTGGCGTTTATACTAATAAAGCAAGTTAGTTTCACTCGAGTTGTATAGCTATGGAACATTTAACCCTACCACTTGCTGGTAAGGAAAAAACATTATAACCTTGCTGCAAGTCATGTGACGGTTCACCAACAGCCGAGAAGAGTCACAGGAAACTTTCTGACACCAGGACTAAAGTGAGGAATCTGGTTCTGATCTCGCAGCATCTGAGTTACCAACATCCTAAAGTCACAATTTTACGGCAACACGAGAACAATATTTTCATCATCAATGAGTGAAGAAACTTAAGAGCTGAACTCATTAACCCTTTACACTTTGTTGACATTGATGATATTAACACCACTTGCAAAGTTTACTGAGAAAGACTTGTTGCTTGTTTTGTATTTAATGTATGTATCTGTACATTGACAATGCCTCTCGCAGTGCTGGACACTGATCAGGAAGGGTTTCTGGTACAAGACTTCTATTCATGTTACTGGCTGGAAGCAGCACTGCTTTCCACACTTTATGACATTTGTACTAATTATTGTCTTGTATCAATGAAATTATGTACCGTAAACAAAGTCTTCCTTATGATTGCTATAAGTGTTAATCCTCTGTCAGCTTTATCTCAAGCTGTGTATTTTACTTTACAGGATCACAATATATCCATTCTCCCACCAAAGAGACTTACTGTAAGGAAATATATATTGCATTGCTAGGCAACTGCTGGGACCCCCCAACCCCCCCCCCCGATTATAAGTCCTATGTGAAGGATACTAAGGCACATTTACTTACCCGATCCGGAGTGTTCCCCGATCCGGAGTGTCTAACGAGAATGCATTGTGCCGCGATTTACTTACTTCGTGCTTCCAATATCCTGCATGTGTCGCTCCCCACTCAGGTCCACCGGAGTTCACCTTCTTCTTCCGGGTGTATGTAAGTGCAAGTTACATCCCGCCCTCTGTCTGAATCCGTTGAATCATCTGACGGCCCGCCCCCCGATTTCTGTCACATGAAAGCCAGGAACAAAATCCAATCGCGTGCGACACAAACTCCTTCTAAATCCCTGTCCCAGCGGCATGGTACCCGAAAACGTCGGAAAACCCAACGGATATACGGCCACGGGACCCTTAGTAAATAAGCCCCACTACTGTGTATGTCAAAGGTGCTTTGGCCTTTGTTCTAGGGATGCCAAGGACACCCTTTAGTACATGCATATTGCTCGGCAAGTTGATTTTCTAAGTTTTCAAATGCAATCCCAAGCTCCAGAGTTCTTACATTTTAGGGTTTTTTTTAACAATAAATTGTTATTTATTAAAACTACAAACTTTAGGCTTTTTAGTTTTACAAATTATAATGTATTAAGAAAAATAGGGGAGGTAACCTAAGCAAAATTTACCTGAATTGCTGCATAGTATGCACCAAATAATGTAGCATAAAGTATGATAGAAAGTGTTTCAGACACTTGGCTTATCTTTGCAGTTAATATTACTGGTGCTAAATTGTTGCATCAGTCATTTTGCATAATTTCTTTCCGACTTTTGCCTACACTCGCCACATTTCAAATCTCCTTATTTGCACCTTATTTATCAAGTCAATCCAGAAAATGAAGTATGATTTGTGACATGCGACTATTCAAAAAGTAGCACATTTTAGAGCAAAATCACTTCAGTCCAGTTACTCATAGATCCAGGCACTGTGGATGTGCTAATCTTCTTATATTTGTTATCCATGACTTCCTACACCAGACCCTGATCAGCTATTTATCTATTGCCCCAAATAGCTATTTAGCTATTTGGGACAATCAATCAGGCAAACCCACTAAGATAAATCGGACATGCATAAGAGCACCTAAGACAGAGTGATATGTCCCCCGTGTTCCAAGATTATATCCTAATGTATGGCTTGAACTAAGTAAATTAATTGGAGGTGTCCAATTAGACTAAACAACTATGTCAGATTTATCATATACAAGGGGCAGAAAAAAACGTTACTTATAACTGGATAAATCCTTAAAAATGTATTAATATTTTGCAAAAATACATGGAAACAACTCATGACATTTAGAAAAACATACATTTGCGTTAAATTATAGTTTTGCCATTTTGCTCCAGACATAAGAGAATACAAGGGGTCCTTGAATCTCTCATTTACCATCCACTCTGTGGACGGGAGATCAGTTGTATTTATGGAGTAACAACTTAAAAGGTACAATTTCATATTGCCTTCTTTTTTGTTGTCTTCTTATGCACACTGCACTCTGAAAGGTCCGTGGTTCACAGACTAACAACGGCAATGCAAAACTGTTCTTCTAGGAGTCCTGTCAGGATCCATTGCTGCAAATCAAATAATCCTGTATCACCCAGCACAGGTTCTCTCCTTCTACTTTTAGGTAGGGCAGCAGGATTTAGCTTTTGAAGGGTTTTTATAGAAAACAATTTTATTGTATGTTATGAAGATACTGAATGTTATAAATGTCAGAAGGAACTTGCTGGATTGTTCCAGGACTGGATTGGTCAGGGATTTCAGATGATGAGATATTGGTTCAGAATAATCAGAGCTCCTGTTTAAGAACTTTAGACTAATAACAAAACAATAACATAAGACAAAGAAATGTCTTACCATGTGTGCACCCGTATAAGTTTCACTAGCTAAAAATGGCCAGAAATTACATAAACAGACAGGCAACACTATGGAGATTCTTCCAGATAGTGCTCAGTGGGATAATTCCTTGGCTCCTGGTCAAGGGCTCTCTCCAAGCAGGGAGAGCTGTTACTTTTCCATTAAGTACTGTACATGAAATTTCTCTTATATTGATGTAGAAGGTCCTTGTACATTGTATCACACAACAAGCCATCATGGGTGTTCTTATTGTAGGATGTTATTTAAATAACCATTGTTAATCTGTTTCATGCTTTATTGTTGTATATAAACTTTTTATATGATCTGTAATAATAAACATGTGTTTTATAGAATGGTTTTGAGTTTTCTGTAGCCATTATGATCACTAGGCACTGATTACTCTACTTAATCCTTTCACGACCCGGGACATAATAGCACGTCATGGGTCGGCCGCGGGTGAATGGAGAGGGCTCACGAGCTGAGCCCTCTCCATAGCCGGTAAGTCTTTACTGCATAACCCGCACATTGCCGACGGCAGTAGTATGGCAGTATATGGTAGGATCAATCGGACAACCTAGGGTTAAAGTACCCTAGGGAGTCTGAAAAATAGTAAAAGTAAAAATTTTAAAAAGTAAAAAAAAAATAATAATAAAAAAACCTAAAAATTCTAATCAGTTTCCCTAGAACTGATATAAATATAAATAAACAGTGAATATCACTAACACATTAGGTATCGCCGCGTCCAAAAATGACCGATCTATCAAAATATAATGACGTTTTTTCACTGCACTTAACCCCCTAACAAAAAATAGCGCCCAAAGTCGAAAGTGCCACTTTTTTTGCCATTTTGAAAAATATTAAAAAATCAATAAAAAGTGATCAAAAGGTCGTACGGTCCTAAAAATGGTAGCATTGAAAACTTCATCAAGTCGCAAAAAATGATCCCACTCACAGCTCTGTACACTGAAGTCTAAAAAATGTATTAGCGCCAGAAGATGGCAGAAAAAAAAAATTTCTACACAAGTTTTTAATTTTTGTAAATGTATGAAAACATTATAAAACCTATACAAATTTGGTATCCCCGTGATCGCACTGACCCAAAGAATGAAGTTGACATGTCATTTGGGGCGCACAGTAAAAGCCGTAAAATCCAAGCCCACAAGTAAACAGCGCAATTGCGTTTTTTCACCATTTTCACTGCATTTTAAATTTTTTCCCGCTTCCCAGTACATGGCATGGAATAATAAATACCATCTCTATGAAGTGCAATTTGTTACACAGAAAACAAGCCATCACAAAGCTCTATACGTGTAAAAATAAAAAAGTTATAGATGTTTGATTGTGAGAAGTGAAAATGGAAATGAAAAAACAAAAAAGGTCCTTAAAGGGTTGAAATGTGTAAGCAAAATTGTACTTACGGTACTTCAGCAGCAACATTGTGTATTATTTAACCCTGTGTATAAGCTGCTGAGTTATAGCAAAGAGTTGTCATCAGTCTGAGAATTCTGGTAATGTCACTACATTCCATGCAGAAACCTTGTACGAACATTATAGAAGGAACAAGCATAGTCTAAAAGGAATCTAACATATACAGTAAATATATCAAGCATTGCATTATACATTCGTATAAAGTCTACTCTATTTACTATGTTCCTGCATCAGCAAGAATGCAAATGTACATGAAATCCGGTCCAGATTTCATGTATGACTTAAAGTAAATCTACCATTTGCTTTGATGCATTATGAACCGAACATAACTTGAGAATGCTGTAGCGACACTGATGCAGAAACATATCTTGTTTAATCCCGAAACCGAGAGGTTTTGCTGAAAAAACAATGATAACATTATGATAATAAGGATCTGTCGCTCCTGTGGCTTCTACTGGCGCTTCTTCTCTTACCCTAATTATGCTCTGCTTCAGAGAACGCTGTATTCACTGTATTGTCCCTGACAGGCAGAAGAAATCAAGTGCCACAACATTCCCAGCTGCTGTTTATGAATAACTGACCATGATTAAGGCGTGACCGCCGAAACGCGTAGGTCTGTGTATTTGGATACGTGTTCTCAGTTTTATTTCGTGTATTCAATAAAAGAGAATCTTTACTACGTATGTCTTGCAAGTCTGTGGAGCAAGTGCCGGGATAATCTTTCCACTATTCCCAGCTGCTGTTTATGAGTCATACAGCTCAGGTTGATTAGTCCTGTCTGGACAGTTCCGGAAACTCCGTGTAATGTGTTTATGTATAGCAGCCAGTCTTCACCCAGCTTTCCCAAGGTCCTAAATTTTATAATTGTTTTTTGTTCTGAACCACCTCATTCAGGGATATGTTTCTGCATCAGTGTAGCTACAGCATTCTCAAGGTATGTTTGGTTCACAATGCATAAAAACCTACCCATGCCCCTGTCAATCTTTTACAAATTATATATAATGTACAGGCGGTCCCCTACTTAAGGACACCCGACTTACAGACAACCCATAGTTACAGACAGACCCCTCTGACCTCTGGTGAAGCTTTCTGAATGCTTTACTATAGTCCCAGGCTGCAATAATCAGCTGTAAGGTGTCTGTAATGAAGTTTATTGATAATCCTTGGTCCCATTACAGCAAAAAATGTTTAAACTCCAATTGTCACTGGGACCAAAAATTTTTTTGTCTGGATCTACAATTATAAAATATACAGTTTCGACTTGCATACAAATTCAACTTAAGAACAAACCTCCGGACCCTTGTACATAACCGGGGGACTACCTGTACTGGGTTTTCATTACAGTGTTTGCATTTCTCTATTCAGTCCTCAGGGATGTCAAACTCAGTTTCACCAAGGTCCACATTAGCCCTGTGGTTGCCTTCAAAGGGGCGACTGTATCTGTAAAAAGTGTAAAATTCTCCTCTCAACAATTCATCAATTCTCCTTTTTCACAACACCTTACCTCAAACCAACCATTGGCAGTAACATTTGGAGCATGGCAGTGGGGTTAGCTGATGTGTAAGGACAGAATGTCAGCATTATGTGCTAGTTATTGTGGGGCCCACAGGAGGAGCTTCAGTGATGGATGTTGTGGCACTGCAGGTGGGATTTGCAGGGTTTTTCATGCTCAAGACCTTGAGGGCCACACAAAATAAGGTGTTGATACGTAGAAGTGCAGCATGTGCATAGAAGACATATGCCGGAATACACTAAAGATAGCAAGAGTACAATATACAGACTGCATATATCCACTACAGTGAGAGCAAGCTGAAACGCGTAGGTGGATTACCTACATGCTACCTTTTCTGCACCTTTTATTGTAAGAATAAAGTTTTGAAGTTTTATGGGATGTGCCACGTATACTCTTTCTTACTTGGACTATATATGTTAATGGGACACTATCTGAAGATTTTACCCCAATAAACTGCTAGCCCTTTACCTACCAAAAAAACTCCACCAAGGTTGTGTGAAAATGAGTCGGGAAATCATATTTTTACCTGGGGTTAGTGGAGCTTAGAAGTTGCAGGGTGAGTGCCACTTCAAATGTCGCTATCTTCAGTTCTATAGGACCTACAAACATGGTTTTGGTGTCATATTAAAGAATTGAATGAATTGTTCATTGGGCTAGTTCTTCTGTGATTTACAGAACCAACAATACAGACAATATAGTACCATGTTTCTTGGTATCATAGAACCAAAAATAAAGGGCTTCTGAGGTGATACTCCACATGATTAAAAACTTGACTCAACAAATACTTGACTATCAAATATGACTCTTCTCTGTTCCTCTTTTTACATAACTGTGGGGATTAATCATAGGAAGATTGAATTGACATAAAAGAGGCAAGCTACAAAGGATATTTTATAGTCTGAGGGGTGGTTACATGGCCCCTGGATGCAGGGAAGACACATTGAGCGCTGTATATAGAGAATTCTGGCAGAAGTTTGCATTGTAAAGGGCAGTATACAGGGAATAACATGGTCTAATACAATGCTCTGTGACATGTATCATTCATGAATTCGTGAACTCCATTCCCAGTCGCTAAAACCGCCCCGTATACATAAGTGTGAACTCTCCCGCCGCGGTAAATCTGAGAAAATTAGATGTGTCCGCACTGCTCATGCGCCACGCATGCTCAATAGCAGCTTCCCTTGCGCAGACTCATTAATTGTATAGCGCACTGCGCATGCTCGGTAAGCCGGGCCAGGCGCTGGAGACGGCAAAATGATCATGGCGCTGAGTAAAACATTCGGCCAAAAGCCGGTGAAATTTCAGCTCGAAGAAGATGGGGAATTCTATATGATCGGCTCCGAGGTATGAGCCTTAGAAGTTCGGGTTCCGAGCCTCACTACGCGGCAGCACGCAGCTGTTTGGAGCTGGGTTGTAGACAAAGGCTGTGGAGGGGGTGGGGAGCTGTAGACAATAATATGAGGAGAGGCTATGGGGTTACCAGGGCTGAGTGTAGCTGGCATGTAACATGAATGACCCTTGTGCTTGTGTTTCCAGGTGGGCAACTACCTGCGCATGTTCAGGGGGTCACTGTACAAGAGGTACCCCTCCCTCTGGAGACGCCTGGCCACTGTGGAGGAAAGGAAGAAGATTGTAGCCTCGTCCCATGGGAAGAAGTGTAAGTGCCTTTCATATTACTTCATTTTTTGTTTTGCCAGTGTATGTGCCAGTCTACAAGCTGAGCAATCTGCTGCTGGCAGCGGGCAGAGACTGGTTGTAATGCTAGTACCCGCTACCTATTCATCGGAAATGTGCTTCTTAAGGATCCAATATGACGTGAACACAATGTGACTCAAAAAAAACGCATCAAAAATATGAAATACTTGTAGATTTTAATCTGGCTTTCTATAGATATCTGCTGTGCTTGAAATAACCACAGTGTTTCATGTATATGAGATCTAGAAAATCACAAACAGATTACTGTATTTCAAAGCAGATTTCCTGCTGGCTTTTGGCAAGACTACATTCACTATACATAGCAGGAATCTGAGGCATGAGCTTTTGTCAAGGAAACAAATCTCAGACCTGTTATATGCTAAATTTAATGAATTGTGGTAAAGTTTTGTTTTTGCCAGAAAGTAGATTAATTCTTCTGTGGCCACTATAAAGTTACTTTCTAACAGATTAGTTCTTGGGTCTATGTCGGTTATCTGCTCATGCACCCTATACACCTCATTACTTTGCTGCTGTGCTTACAGGGGTAAACCTGTATCTGTGAAGCCTATCCAAGGCCCTGCTACTAACTGGATGCTCTCTACTTCCCTACCTGCACACTAATATATTGTTTATCAGGCTGCAAAGGAGCCGTGGTGCGTTCTTTGCGGCCTTCATGGTGTTATAGGCTTGTGAGGGTTGCTCATGAGCTTACGGCGTTAGTATAAACTGCCTCAGCTCTAAACACGTGCAGGAATAGCACTTATTTTGAGATAACAAGAGCTCAAAATTTTGTGCGGCTTTGATAATGCAATAAACAGGCATTAAAGTATCTAGAACAAGTGAAAAATGTGGCGAAAAACATAGTTAGACAGGTCTTTTGTTGCATATATGCCAGAATTCTGTTGAATTCTGATTTGTTTATCTTCCATTTAAATATTAGTATCATTGTTATTATTTTTATATATACCGTATTTTTATTTTCTTCCCCCAATTTCTTTGGAGACTAAGTTACATAAATGTTTTGATCAGATCCCAGAAGGGGCAACAATGTAACATTTGCAGGTTAAATTTAGTTTCTTGTTAGACATGCTTCTTGCTGGTGTGTTACCAGGTTACACTAGCACTAATAGAAAATAGTTAAGAATTATCTGTGTATTCGGTACAGTTGCTATAAGGTGCTCTTTCCTAATTTCTTTCTGCAGATCATGGGTATACAACATTAGCTACTAGTGTCACCCTATTAAAAGCCTCCGAAGTGGAAGAAATTCTTGATGGGAATGACGAAAAATATAAAGCTGTTTCTATCAGCACAGAACCTCCAACTTACCTCAGGTAAGCAGAACGTATGCATAGAATAAAACTTTACAGTCCCCATACACCTGCACTTGGTTGTCAATGGGGAGCGTGCAAAATGCTCTTTTCAGCAGTTGCTGACTTAACTTCTATGTGAAAAATAAGATGGCGCATATTGTGATCCAACTTCCCTGATTCTTTTTCCCTCATACGCTCATTTTACATGGTTGGCCAATGTCTCTGAAATTGGGAGGTTCAGTTCGGTATCTGTTGTTTGCAGCTGAACTATATGGATATTTGACAGAATCTATTCATATTACTAAAAAGGATTCTGACTAAAGTGCTCTTCTTGCCATCTTTGCCAAGAAGCAATGTGGTTGATAAAACTGAGTCTGCAGATTTCAAAGGGATGGTCTTTAAAGACTATGATCAGAATACACGTTTGCATCCAACACAGGTAGCTGGGAATACAGAAACAACATGATCAGGCTATATTTAGCTGACTCTATAACTCCATTTGTTAATGTTTGGTAATAGAGATTGACTTCTAGGCCCTTTCTAGTTACTTAGTGACTGGTGGGAAAGGCAGTGATTGAAATACTCCTTTGTATAAGTACCATATAAATCCGATATTATTGCATGGCAAATTTCAGATGGGAGTTGTGTTGTTGCAGTAGCGACTAGAAGTACTATATATATGCTGTCAGCCTTTTGCATTTGGACAGTCATGGAAGTGGTCTATTTACTACTGTTAGTTATTACTATTTTGCTTTGCTCTTCTCTGTGCATAGAGAGAAGGGTACTTGTTGGTTCTTTTTGGGTATACTGGCAGCTCCCTGGTTACGTACCCAATAGGTTCTTTAGGTTATGTTGTATGATTGTAGCTCTGCACAAAAAATGTTTTTGTCCTAGTGAGAATAGGATTTTCAAACTTTTTTGCTGTTATGGGAATAAGAATTATCAATAAAACTTGGTTACACAATTCTAGATCTTCTAGCAAATAATTGCAGCTTGGGACTAAAGTAACACATCCAGAGAGTTTCACCAGAGATCAGAGGGCAAAAAGGTCCATCTGTAACTAGGGGTCTTCAGTAGGTCAGGTTTCTTTTAACTTGGGGACCACCTGTTATTCTGATTTTTAAGGTGGTTAGAACATCTTTAGTATTTTTAAGAGCTGATAACTGGATGTAGTCTTTCATGACTATTTGGAAGACCCAGACATCTGTGTCTGGGCTTTGTTTCTCTTTCATTTGACTCACTTTGTCAGATTTGTTGGTAGGGGATTCTTGAATTGCAGCGTTTATGTGAGATGCCATGGGGATAACTTTCTCCATGTTATGTCATTGGGATAGTCTGTTGTCATACCACAAGAAAGACTATACAGGCAGCCCCCGGGTTACATACAAGATAGGGTCTGTAGGTTTGTTCTTAAGTTGAATTTATATGCAAGTCGGAACTGTATACTTTATCATTGTAACACCCAGACAAATTTTTTTTGGTCTCTGACAATTGGATTTTAAAAATGTTGGATTGTCATTAGAACCAGGATTAACAATAAAGCTTATTTACAGACACCTTTGATGTCTGGTATAGCTGTTTATTGTAGCCTAGGGCTAAAGTACAAGTAAATTGCCAACATTCAGAGGTCCGTTTGTAACTAGGGGTCGTATGTAAGTCAGGTGTTCTTAAGGGGACCGCCTGTATGTATTCTTCTGGGTGTTCCTCAAAGCTGTATGTTTTCTTGCAGGGAACAAAAAGCAAAAAGAAACAGCCAGTGGGTTCCTACACTGCCCAACAGCTCACACCACTTGGATGCTGTGCCCTGTTCTACTACTATAAATAGAAACCGCTTGGGTCGGGACAAGAAGAGGACCTTTCCGCTCTGGTAAGATGTTTGTGCTTATTTCTCCTGGTTTATGTGTACCTGCTGTTTAAGGTTTTTTTCTTTGTATGTATTGTGGTGTAACAAAAAGGTAATGTATTTCACAACATTTCCTAGTACTTTCTGTTGTATCATATTTGCACCTAATTTAGTCATCTTTTTTCCTGCTTGTTTTTGCACCTCTATTAGATATACCATGTGTAAGTATCAGGACCCACCCACATCCACCTTTCAACATACATGTACAATTTACTGTAGACCTCTCCCTCATAATCTAATTCTCTCTCCAGCAAAGAGTTTGTGGTGAGGCCACTAATTTTGACTTAATAAATACACAAATGTTCCTAGTGATATTGCAGTTATTTTATACTGGAATCTCAAATGCTCTGTATACAAAATATTAATATTTTCATACAATTTCATTTGGATGAAAAACTACTAGACTACCTGTAAAAGAACAATTGTCTGCGTGTCATCGACATGTGAGTTGACATATTAGTCAGGACTGCCCAAACTAGAAACACTGGGAGGAATAGCACTTGCTCTTAGTTTTGCGGTTTCAGCAATTAACTCACATACACGACCATGGAAACCACAGTTTTGTGTGTGTGTGTATAAACCCATAGAAATTAATTTGTCTGTGTGCTAGCCGTTGAATCAACAGGTTGACAAAAAACTACATTCATGTGCAGGGAACCCTCTAGATTGTTCTCACATACTCTGCACTGCAATTTTTTTTTTTCTTTTTATTCTTGCCTACCAATGTCAGAAATGGGAGTAAGAGATAGAGGTATACACTTCACATTTTAACTCGGGACAGAAAAACTACACACCCATAAGTGAAAATTAGGGGGATAACTTGTGACCCTAGAATCTCCATGATGTGTGTATAAACCTCAGGAGTTTCCATTCTATATTACTATTTACCATTTGTAACTTTTTTGTGTTTGTTAATGTATATCTTTTTCATGTGTTTTTGTTTCCTCAATCCATAGTTTTGATGATCATGATCCAGCAGTGATTCACGAGAATGCCTCTCAGCAAGAGGTGCTAGTTCCTATCCGATTGGACATGGAGATTGATGGGCAGAAGCTACGTGATGCCTTTACATGGAACATGAATGGTACTTTCTGCTTCAAATATAAGCTGATTAATACTTTGTAAATAGACCTTGTGAGGACAAGTAGTTGTGTCCCTGCAAGTAGCTTGTGTTGGCGGTCCTTGCAAGCTTAGGCTTTACATGGTTTTGTCAGTGTATAGGATAAATATTATGCTTGAAAGCTGTAAAATGTTTTAAAGGAAGTGGGCACAATCCTGCAGGTATTAATGTTCTTTACCTGCATAACTAGCTGAGCCTTAGCCTCCTAGTCGTGTCTATCTGCTGTGTATGAACTTCGTAAGGCTTTCATTGACAACATTGAACAGCTTTATTTTTCCTTTTTATTTGAGTATATGGAAAGTTTACCATTGTCATCTGCACTATTCACTTCTGCACTGTCCTTCTCCTCATCTTGATCCTGCCACTGGTCTACTTTAATCTTGACATGCCATGATCACGTAAAAAAAAAAAAAATTTATAGAAAGGAGCATGGGGATGTGATCTCCGCAGCTCCAGGCTGCTAATTAATCACACCCTCCCCACCTCCCTCTCTCATGTTGGAAAGAGAGGTGACGTCAAGCAGGCAGCCCAGAGCGGCAGTTTTGTCTGCTTTTTATAAGTCATTTATCAGGTGATCCCTTGTCAAGATTGAAGAAGACAAAAGCCGTGATCAAGATGAAGAGTAGGACAGGTGATTGTTTTTGTTTTTTTTGTTTTGTTTTTTTATGGAGTGGAAGATTTCCTTTAAATGCACTTCAAATTTCTGGGCACTGGAGATGGAGTGAGCACAGTGAAGATTGTGTGTACATTTTAAGCAATAAGATGTTAAGCTATAATATCATATTGTGTTCTGGGTTATAGGGGTTAAAACTTTTTTTTTTCTTCTTTCTACAGAAAAGTTAATGACCCCAGAAATGTTTGCGGAGATTCTCTGTGACGATCTAGACCTCAACCCTCTTGCCTTTGTCCCTGCTATTGCTTCAGCTATCCGACAGCAGATAGAGTCTTATCCTACTGACAGCATTTTAGAAGATCAGTCTGACCAGAGAGTCATTATCAAGGTACATCTGAAAAGTAATGTTTACTCACTGTACCATAACATCTAATGGCTTATATGCATTTTCAGCTGACTCCATTGCATGTTGTTGCAATGCTTTGCATGGATCTCTTCTAGTGTAGTTATAAAACTGTGCATTGTGTTTTTGCCTTTTATTTTATAAAACAGTTTGATAATCTTTGGACATTTTCACAGCTGACTTCATACTTGGATGATGTTTTTTGCATGGTACTTTTGGAATATGAATGTATTCCTAACATCAAAAAACGCTGGCCGTGTGTTCTGAGTCTGCATAATGTCTCTGCGTCGAGACTATTGAAAGATGAAAGATAGCGGCCTCACTTTGTGGTTTGCGGTTTTTCTCCTTGTTTTCTTTCTCAGCTAAATATCCACGTTGGGAACATTTCCTTGGTTGACCAGTTTGAATGGGATATGTCAGAAAAAGAGAACTCTCCAGAGAAGTTTGCACTCAAGTTATGTTCGGAACTTGGCTTGGGTGGCGAGTTTGTTACCACTATTGCATACAGCATACGTGGGCAACTCAGCTGGCATCAGAAGACTTATGCTTTCAGGTAGGAGATTCTATCGATGTAAATGGTAACAACTTGTTTTAAATCAGAATTGCTTAATATAAAACATCTAATCCCATGTATAACCACTGCATGAATTATAGGACATCTATCATCAGATATACTGCTGGTAGACCCCTATAATGTACTTACTCATCGAGATATCGTCTTTCTTAAACTGTTTTTATTAAGGCGATTTTCCCAAAAAGACTTTTAAATATGCTAATGAGCTGGAGGCTGATAATTTATGCATCTCCACATTATTGTTAATAGTCTTGTCCCACCTTCTCTGCTGGTGACGTCAGGCAACAGTCTGAAAATCTTGCGCACCCACACTGAGGCATTCCTTCGCACAGCTAAAGCCGGCTGTGTGCAAGGAAATCTCCTAAGAATTTCTTACTGCCAGCTAACGTCACCGGCAGTCTGAATGACCACAAGGTGGGACCTGGCTGTATTAATTATAATGGGGCATGCATAAACTCATTTAGACTGCTGGTGACTGCAGCCTCAAAATCTTTCCTTGCATGCAGCCGGCTTTAGCTGCTTAAGGAAAGTCTCAGAGTGCATGCGCAATATTTTCAGACTGCTGGCTGACGTCACAAACAGTCTGAATGACCAAAATGTGGGACACATCTGTATTAATTCATGCCTGTTATCAGCCCCTGGAGCCAGGAGGGGGCTCAGGTGACGCAAGCCTGAGCGCCTCTGGCTGATTTGCATATTTTCTCTTTTTTTGGAAAAATGGCCCCATTCCAGGTTTTCATAAAAACAGAATAGGCAAGAAGACATTGATAAGTAAGTACATTATAGGAGTCTACCATCAGTATATCTGTCCTTTAAATGTGGTTAGCACATTTCCATGTAAAACATTGTGGCTTCTAATCCCTTCCCAGTCTGAGAAAACGACTTATGACATTCATGACGACACTTTGGGGGGCATATATCATGCCTTATACATGAGTTTTATCACGTACTAGGTATGAAAAAATTCCAGCCTAGGAAATTGGTATTTTTCCCCCATTCACATGCCAAATTTGCTACAACTGGCGCCAGGCTGAAATCTATTACATTTTAGAATCAAAAAGCATTCCAATAAATGCAAATGTGGCTAAAATGCTGCTGTTTATTTTTCCCAAGATAAGCAATGAACCTTCCTGCTAAAATTAATTATGCTAATGACCCTTACTTGTTCAGCTCTCTGCTCCCCTGTGAAGCTACAGCCCTTCTGCCTCATTAGCATAATTAACAAAAATGACTTTAGAAGGATAGAGGGCATGAATAATATAAGATCGCCACAGTCTTGGTCTATGAGTAAGTGCCCCTAGTTCATCATTCTTGATTTTGATAGTAGATTGCCTTCAAATCTGCCAATAATTTTAGTTACATATACTTTACACCTCCAAATATTAACTTTGACACTAAAACGATAAAAACTGAAATCTAGCAGCTCAATTAAAATGTCCAATGATTTCAGTGTCCAGTTGCACCAATTTAGTCAGTGCTTCCGTTAAATAGAAATTGCGCTGCAGTCTCTATCCAATTTTTCAATCTTTTGAAATAACGGAAGCCTAATGGAAGTGGCGCAGACATTGAAATCAATGCACATTTGAACTGATCTTTTAGACTACTCTTATTATGGTATTAGCGACGGAAGTTAATGGTGAACAAGGGTGTGAACTGGGCCTAATTTTAACTTCAGAATAACCAAATTTTATAAAAATATTCTACATGCTGAAATTGATATTTTTCATTTATGTTTTTGTTTTCTCAGTACATGCAGTATGTTCTCAGATAATGCAGTATTTGCTTGGCTTTTGTTGTTTTTACTTTTGAGTTACTGTTTGCATATTCTGGAATTGTGAAACAATGTTTTTTGTGTCACTGTCGAGTTGGAATGTAAACTCAACTCAAATAGTTCTCCCATGGATCTTTTCCAGAAGAAATTATGAGATTTATGCTCGGCCAGCTTAAATTTTTATCTTGAGAGCTGCTCGAGTCATGCGTTGCTAAAAAGAAAAAAGAGAAAGGGTTTGAGGTGGCTTTTTTATAAAAAAAAAAAAAAAAAAACACTTTAGGGATAAAAGAACTACTAACCTGACTGGGGCAAAAACAAGAGGTCCACGCAAAACACTAGGTGACCCACATTTTTAATGCTTGCTTGCTTTTCTACAAGCATCACCCGACACTATAGCTTACTCTATTTACGGTGTATGGAAGACCTATTGCACGATGCTGGATTCCACATACAAATGAAAATGGGAGAAAATGTATGACTCTTATCATTGCCAAAAAAAAAAATATATAAGTGGGGGGTATACTATAACCTTTAAGAGTAACCGCTTATAAATTCCATCTTTTCATTATCTTTATGGAGCAGCTGTCCTATCTTAACAAATGTGTATTAGTAAGTTTAGACAGATCTGGAACATCACTCTCTCAATCTATTTGCAACCAATTATTACATTATGTCTCTTCGAAATGTACAAATTGACAATTGGGTGTTCCAGATCCCCTGGTCACACTGGTGTGTTTTTACTGAGCAATTTAAGCGTTGATTGGATAGTATCAGACTGTGTATGGGTGGTACCGTTCTTGGTGCGGGAAGCGTTGTTCAACTGCTCAGATGAGACCTTTCTCCTACGACTTGCTGCTCCCAATCCATAGAGCTTTTATGTAATCTGATGCCTCATGAACTTGGCAATGATGCTTGCAAGTTGGAATGCAGACATTTAAGAGTGAAAAGTAGGGGAGGGAATAGGATAATGGGAGTTAAAAAGTAACTGTAAAGGTTTTTTTTTCCACAAATCAATATTGGATGTAAATCAACTTTGCCTATTATCTTTAACTATATCAAGTAGTTTCTTTGCTATAGCCCTCAGATTCCCTCAGTGCTGCAATGGCTGCTTCCTCTCAATGTGCTGATAAGCCCTGGAGTCTGTACTTTTTTTGCACTTTGTTTTTGAGTCGGTATCACGGGAGAGGAGGAGCTGCTGCTCCCTGCTCACTGAGGAGAAGGTCATGTAAGTGTATGAAGCAGAGCTGGGTGTGTGAATGCAGATGTCTCATACACAGAATAGTGAGGTGCAAGATCTCCCTGTTCCCTATCAGTCTTTCAGTCCCAGTCTGGTTCTAGAGAACTTTCTGTCTCTGCATTTCATGCTGCTCCCTTCCCCCACCTTGTAAGTATCCGCTCTGTGCGGATAAGCTATTAACCCTTAGTGGTCACACAGCACAGGCTATAGACTGCATGAAACTGGTTTACTTATGATTAATTCCACTTATTACATGTTCCCTGCTCCTTCATGTGATGGAAGCTGCCAAGCGGTCACCATATACATCCTCTATGTGCACTGAATTTACTTTTGGAAAACTACATGGATTTAAAGCTAAATTACTTTGAGAGAGAACACAAGGCATCATGGGATCTGTGGGCAAGCTAACTGGCCTCAGCCTGAGGGCAAAGACTGACAGACATTAGTCACTGCCCACTTCACCTCTGGTGAGAGAGATTTGTCAAACACTTTCAGAACAGAGAATGTCATAACTTTGGAAAGAAAAGGACGAGCAGGACAATATGGGCAACGTTCTGTGCGTTTTCAAAGGGGGAATCGCATATAATAATTTGGTAAAATCGTTATAACTTTACAGTTACTCTTTTTAAATAAGTGGAGTATGAAGCACCTTGCTGTGATAAGATATTGCAAATCAACTAAAATACACTGGTTTTGCATATTAAAGTTGTTTTTATTATAGTATTTTGTTATCTATTGTATGTAAGAAGGATTTGCCTGTTTTAGCCCTGTCTGTATCCGTTGATTCCCTGATGTTCTGGAGCTCCATTTCAATATTTGTATCTTTTTACTTCCTTGTTTCAGTGAAAACCCCCTGCCAACAGTGGAGATCGCCATCCGAAATACAGGCGATGCAGACCAATGGTGTCCTCTTCTAGAGACCCTCACAGATGCAGAAATGGAAAAGAAGATCCGTGACCAGGACAGGAACACCAGGTGCCACCGTCGTTTCATACGCTTTTCCTTCCGGGCTTCTCGCCGGGGTAGAATATAGACAACAATGTGGCACTTCCTCGGAGCGTCCGCGGGGAAGACTTTTCAGCTTTTGCGCACCAGCCTATGAAGTGATGTGTGTCTATCCGTGTCTGTGCTGTCGTGCTTCAGCCAGTGGAGCTACTCTTTTAATCATTATCGCACTTTGCAAGTGTTGTGTTGGTATTTCATTTGACTTTAGCTGGTGGGATTGGACATTTCTCCCAGTGCTCGCCATTAGCTTAGTAGCACCATCTGTGCCAACTTCCCTTATTAGAAAAGTATTAATGCTAATCCCGGTACTTGGCCCCGAGGCTTAATGCACTTAGAATTGATTTCCAACTTCTAGCATCTTTGTCTCACATTGAGATAGTCAATCATCCTCTTGCCTCATAACCCTGCCCCTTAGCAGGACCTACAATATATGATGTATTGCAGGTTTCTCTAGCTTGAGTCCATTTGTGTAACTAAATATCGCCCACAACAGAATCTTTAATGTTCTTTAGTATCTCTCATTTCTGTTGATCAGGCTTTAGTATTCTGTATATCGATAGATAATACTTAAAAACTGGTGCCAAAAATCTGCTTGTGAAATGTCGTTCTAGATATAGCTTTGCTGCTTCAAATGCTAACCATAATCCTTTAACCGCTGCTGGTTCCTGTAGAGTATAAGGCTACCGGTGCATGTGCTGGGTTAAGGGAACATGTCTCGCGCCTGGTTATATTACAGGTGGTGGATTTATGAAGTACTTATGTGCAGTATTAAGACTTGTATTTTTATGTGTAGTGACAGTATTAATGTTTTCTTTGATGGTTAGAAAGGTGGGCTCACGCTGGTTGGAGAGCCTTTTTGGGCATAGGTCACAATTTAAGCAGTACACCTGGATGGAGTTTGTTATATGAGGTTTAGAGTCTCTTGATTTGCTTGTGTTACATATTGTAAAGTAGATCATGAGGAGAACTCTGATCGGGTTCTAAAATGGAACAGTAGCATTATACAGTAGAATTGTAGCTGAAGGGGCTTATGGACACTTGGCTGTGGTGTTCCATTTGATACAAGCTGGAATCACAACTTGTTGTGCAAACCTAAGGTCTTGGGTCTGTTAGCAACTGAGGACATTTGGATCCATATTTTTTTATTATCCGTTCTTGTGCTTTTAGGTTCGTTGTGTAATTGTTTTGGTGCAATATCTTCTATATACCGTAGCATGTGCCTTTGTAGAGTGTATGTGCTTATGGTTAATGATTGCCACAATAGTGGTGGTAGTAAGAGCACAAGATTTATAGGACAAGCTTCCTAGTAGCTTTATTGAAATATCACAGATAAGGCTGTGAATGTAATCAATTTTTTTTATTTTTTTAACATAAATGCCTTACCTGCCCCAGGCAAGGAGCTCTTATTTGGCACTTTACCAGTCACATGAAAATTGAATTTTTGAGGCATTTGTACATCTGGATTGTGGACTGCCCTCATGTTATATATATATATGAGAGAGATTAAATTAACAAAACTGGGTTATTTTATTTGAACACAGCACTTTTGCATATTGTGGCGATAAAACTTCTATATCAGAATCAACAAGTCTGACAAATTGAATAAAGCAGTGCTGTATGTTTGCACTACATAAAATTCTTATGAATATGAAATCACAGTTACTTCTAACAAAAGGCTTCTTGTTTTTCCTCCATATATCCCTTCAGCTGGTATCAGTTTTCGCTGAGTTTCTCCAGCAATAGACTGAGATTAGACATATGATTCCCCATCAACTTGATCCATAGCGGAATTGTTTTACAAGTTTGGCCACAGGCATGTAGATGTGTATACATTGGACTTTTGAGGTTCGCTTTTCCAGATTTGAAGTGGTGCCATTGTGTTACATTTGCTGAGTAGTTGAATTTTGTATAGCATAACTCGTAGCAAGACGGCTCTTTAGAAGTTGATAATTTTGGGCGGCAGGATTTTGTTTTAAGTCTGTTTATTAGAGAGGGCCTGGAACAGTATTAGAGGAGGTAATGTTTAGTCCAGTGACCAGTGTGAACTAAAATCCCCCATGAACATGACATGATCCTCTGCCTTAGTGTTAAGAATACACCTACAACCTCCTTATCATTTACCTTGCCCCTCTTCTCTTTTCCTCCCTATAGGCGTATGAGACGTCTTGCCAACACTGCACCGGCCTGGTAAACAGTCCCCTCCCGACGAAACTCGCGGTTCACATCCTGGAGATGGAACCTCGTCCCATAAATAAGCAAAAAAGTAACCATTAAAAAAAAAAAAAAAGAGACAGAAAATTGTTAAAAAAAAAAAAAATCTAAGACTAAAGAGTTGTGGAGGAGAGGAGGGTTACCATAGCACCTCTTGAGCCCAAATCAGAAGGTGCAGGGGACCCACACATTCCACTTTCAAAGCAGCTGGGTGCTGCCTAGTTTGACTCCCTCATCCTTTCCTTCCATGTACAGAGTGTGAAGCTTTAGTGCTACCTGACTACCGGAAGACCTGAGACAGATGTCCCAAGCCCTCCTTTATACCTGTGTACGTGATATGTAAAGCTTTTTTGTGTTCTATTTTTAATTTGTATAGGTGCATCATGCACTTGTAGAGAACTTTTTAAATAAACATAATGCTCAGTATTTTGTATCGAAAGTTTTGCATTTATTTCATGTGTGGGGGGGGGTCTTACCTCTTACTTTTTTTTTTTTTTTTTTTTAGTCTGTCATTTTTAAAGTCTTATATTGTGGATTAAATCTGCCTCAACCAATTATTACTTGTTCTTCATAGGGTCACCATGCAGTAAGAATATAGTGAATTTTATCTAGTATTGTAAAAATAGAATTTGCAAAGAGGCAACTGTCAACCATCTTTGTCTCACATAATTCATTTCGACATTGTATGGATAAAATTGATTAAAGAAAATCTACCATTTTTGATTTTATGCATTGTGAACCAAACTTGCCTTGAGAATGCTGTAGCTACACTGATGCAGGAACATATCTTGTTTAATCCCTTTGCTGAGTGGTTTTGCTGAAAAACTATTCTAAAATTATGATAATGAAGCTCTGTCACTTCTGTGCCTGGCTCAGTGTTTCTCCTCTTACATTAGTTATGCACTGCACCAGAGAATGATGTAATTAGTATATGTTGTGCCTGTCAGGCACAAGTAATCAATTGCTGTACCATCCCCCAGCTGCTATGTATGCATAATCCAGCTTAGGTGGATTAGTCCTGTCTAGACAGTGCAGACAGCTCTGTGTAACATGTAGGCTGAAGGTACTTCAGCTTTCCCAAGAACCTGAATGTTATTGTTTTTTTCAGCAAAACCACTCAACTACAGGAGCTACAGCATTGTCAAGGTATTTTTGGTTCATAATGCATAAAATCAAATGGTAGATTTCCTTTTAAACCAGTTCTTTGCTTAGAGAAATAAATAGATATCCCAAACACTTAAGTTTATTGCTTTAGTCATTTTGAAGTAGAGGGTCATTGTCCCATTGGTTTACTATATCTTCTGGTAAAGGGTTGTAGTTGGGGTCTGACTCGGGATCATCAAATATCTGTTTCCTGCAGAAGACATAAAGACAAGGGTGTTTGTCATATTACATCGCTGGTTAGAGGCTTTCATGCTTGAAGAAATTTGTTACATTGATTCTGGTATTGTACTTGTTGAACACATCCATGTTCCTCTGCCATACTTTCTTTTAATGCTGTGAATTATCTAGCACAAGATGTTCTCATTTAAAGCCTCTGCAAATAATGTCTTGAATGCCAACAACTGCCTATTAACTAATCTCCTTCCAGCGTAATAGATCAACAAATGGCTGGAGTGAGAACAGGTTCTCCTCATACTCACAGAATTGCTGGAGTAACTAAGAGCTTCTTTCCCCCTGGTTGGTTTGGGAAAACATCTTCAAGAAAGAAGTAAATGTGCCCAGCTGCAATGCCTGAAACAAGAATGAGGTTAAAAGATAACAAGTGTAAAAATTTAATGTTCCAACTATGCCTCAATTTGTCCCTTCCTCTGATCCTAGTATAGTTATAGTTTTAACTAAATACTGCTTGAAAAAAATCTTCCATGTTTAACCCTGAAACTCTTCATGCCCCTGACTCTGTCCCATGTCTGACCGCAAGACATTATCGTGTAGCATGAGCCACTGTGCCCTGTCCCAAGTCTGCCAAAAATGGAAGGAGTTGTAGAAATACTGGAGTCATATTCTTGCAAATTAAATGACACGGGAAGGTCAAGCATGCATCCTGCTGCTCCATTCAATACTACAAGTGTGCCAGAAATTGCTAAACACAGATATTCTCTGTCAATGAGCACGGTGGAGCATTATGCTTGGCAATGTCTGGTGCTCTCCTAATATTAAAGAGTGCTAGGACACAACCAGGATAGGAGACAATTATTAAAGTTGGTACAACCCCTTTAATCATGGTGCCCTGCCGTCGCTAAGTCCCTGGAGGGGAGCTGCAGTTACCTGTTTGTCTCCTTGTACATTCTTCCTCTCCTTCACAGCTCCTTTCCCTCTTCCTGTCATCTGCATTGAGCAGGCAGGGGAGGGAGCGGGATGATAAGGAGGAGGGAATGCAACCAGGATAGGAGACAATTATTAAAGTTGGTACAACCCCTCTAATCATGGTGCCCTGCCGTCGGTAAGTCCCTGTAGGGGAGCTGCAGCTACCGGTGTCTGTCTCCTCGTACTTTCTTCCTCTCCTCCACAGCTCCATCCCCTCTTTCTGTCATCTGCATTGAGCAGGCAGGGGAGGGAGCGGGATGATAAGTAGGAGGGAATGCATGAGGAGACACAGGCTGCTGCAGATGCCCCTCTCCTCCAAGGACTCGTCCGGTGCTGCTGGCAGGGAACCAGGTAATGTGTAATGAGGTTTTATAAAGTAGTGAAACAATTCAGCATTGCATAAGTTATTGGAACCTGTCACGAGCTAAAAATTACATTCCTGGTGACAGGTTCACTTTGTTTTCTGCTGGACCTTTACAAGACCCTTGCTGCAGACTGACATTTTTTTATTTTCCTTCTGAAACAAATGGTGGTACAAAAATTGACAGTTTACTTACTTTCATGTGTGTAAAATGATTTTACATTGATGCTTGAAGCAAGAAAAAAATCTCACCTAGAGAATCCAGAAGAATGGAATCTCCCAATAGAAGGGAAAGAGACAAAATCACCCAGGGCAGGTAAGGAGCTTGAAATGTCATTATTCCAAAAATATTGATGTGAATTTGAGGATTTCTGCGACTCCATACATAAACCAACATCAGAGTGAAAGCTTGACCCAGGAATGAGAGATTGACAAAAAGACCAAATACCTGCCTCATGTTTAGGAGCGGAGGGAGGGTCTATTGTGAGAATTGCACACATAGGTTTCCTTTGATAATAGAACAATCTTAAAAATCAAGTATGATAAACTAGGGACACTTACTATGTGAGATTTCAGGAAATCTACAATTTTCTTTTATGCATTATGAATCAAACATACATTGAGAAAGCTATAGCTATACTGATGCAGAAACCTTGTTTAATTCCTGTGCTGAGTGGTTTTGCTGAAAAACTATTATACAATTATGATAATGTGGCGCTCCTGTGACTGCACAGGCGCTCTCCTCTTACCTTTAGTATGCACTACTTCAGAGAACACTTTATTTACTGTGGTGTCCCTGACAGGCCCAAAGTAATCAATTGCTGCACCGTCCCCCAGCTGCTGTGTATGAGTCATCTACCTCAGGTTGATTAGTCCTGTCTGGACAGTTTAGGAAGCTCCATGTAATGTGTTTATCAGTCTGCACCCAGCTTTCCTAAGCTCCTGAATTTTATAATTGTTTTTGAGCAGAACCACTCTGTTCAGGTATTAAGCAAGATCTGTTTCTGCATCAGTGTAGCTACAGCATATTCAAGGTATGTTTGTTTTAAAATACATAAAAGCAAGTAGAATATTTCCTTTAATGTTAAGTTTTGAATGTCCTCACAACTTCAGTGACTATATAGATGTGTGTAACCATCATTTTTTTTCCCCCCCTTACTATGAGGCACTTCCAGTCAATTGCTCTGATCCAAGAACAAGAATTCTGGAGACAAAGGCCCAGATTTATTAAGCTGGCTGTGCCAGTTTTTAGGCATAGTAAGCACATAGTGTTTGTGCCACGTTTATGTGGAAAGACTGCGATTGGCATGTGCAGGATGCGCCAGATTATTAAAGACTGCTACGTGTAGTTTGCCTCAATATTAATAAACTTGCCACAAAAGGTTTAGTGTTGTTTTGTGGAACCTGAAGTAGAACTAGTTTTTGCGGAGTGTAATCCGTTTCTCAGCTCTATGCCTGCCTTCCCATAGGCATCTATTGAAAGTTATGGGGCGCAAACACAGACCTGCTCCAAGTTTTCTACAGCACTGATCAGTTACAAATATAGTCGTGTATGGCTCCATCGCAAACCCTGGTGAAAACTATATTCTTGTGCATGTAGCCTAAGGAAGAAGACTGTAATCCACTTTGGAAGGAGAGGAGGGGTTTCTTCTTATTTCCCATTTCCATGATGCTGCTCTAACAGCTCAAAGAATTAAAATGACTACGAAGTGTAATTATCCCCTTTTGGTGGATTTTAGCTTTGACTATACAAAACTGTAGTAGCTTTAGGGCAAATACATGGACGTATTCAAGTTCAATGCAGGTAGATGGGACAGTCGCGTATATAAAGGGAACCCCTGCATACACCCTAAATACTCTGCCATGCAAAGCAGAAGTAATCAGTAACTGATTAGGTGGCAGTCAATTTAAAGGTGACAAAGATCTGTTTTGTATGGCCTTTTTTTTTTTTTTTTTTTGAGAAATTGCTAATACGACATTGGTACAGATGAGAGTTCATCTAATTCTGGAAGAAATGTAATGTGGAAGACACCCCTGGATGCAATAGTATTTAGTACATGACTGTGGTATCATACAGCTTTAGTGCCAGGCACTGGAAACCATTGACTTATGCCATATTACAGGTGCAAATCCAAACCCTTGAATTTCTATTAATCCAAACAAAGAGTGCTGTCATTCTTAAGTTTCCAGAGGTTGAGTAGAAATTGTCTACCTAGTATCCACAACTCAATATAATTAGAATAAAAGGATACTGTGATGACGAGTCCTCCAAAGAGAAACATGAATACAAAATCTGCTGTGCGTCCCCTAAAGGAGGTTTCTTCTAACATTCTGCAATATCTGTACCTGTATAAAACAAATATCTGTAAAGGAATCTAACTAGATATGAACCAATATAAAATAACATATTCCATGTATAACATTAAACCACTGGGACCTGACTACAGGTTAGTGAAAGCTGAATTCTCAGAGACCGTTGCGGATGGCTGTAGTTGTGACCTGGTGCTACAAAGTGTTACAGTGACTCGGTCCACATCCGTCAGGACGAGGCAAGGAGAGGGAGGCCACAATGTAAAGAAGGTGTCCGCACACTGCCGGTGTGTGTGGTAACACTTGCTGAAGGGGGGGGGGGGGGGGCGCAGTGGTTTTAGTGGTAGGCCAGGGTTCTTACTGGACAGCTAGATTCATTGCAGAACTGTTTTTTTTAATGGCAGACACAGCTCACACAGCAGCAGGTAACAGTCTAATGACTGTCCTTTCTGCTGGTGTATAGAGCAGTAGAACGTAGCGATGATTCCATTGTGGAGCAAGTACTTTAGCTTACTTTAGCCTAAATTCAGTGGTACAAAGGCTGGCAGTAGGAGTCTGATTGTTGTACACTGAATGCAGCAGAGCCAATCTTGATGCAAACATGTATCTCTTGGATAGAAGACCCCAGCATGCTGAAATGAGCCCTTATTTATAGATTGCAGCAGAGCTCATTCCAAAGCATGCTGAGCTGGCAACCAATCGTAGCTGGGGATTCTGCAGGAATGATAACAAATGTTTCAACATAACATAAATATCGCATTTTAACCCTTCAGTGGCAAGCATGATATATTGCAGGTGTTAACACTACTTTTGGGCAGTCAGCAGCAAAAGATAGTGATAGCCAAGATAACAAGCTCTAGCTTATAGAGCAAGTAATAGATGTTTAAAGGTGACATGGAAGAGCTGCCCACACAGTCTCCAGCCGACAAGGAGACAAACTGGAGCTAAATTTGTGCCGACCTGTCCACCGGAACCTTACACATGTAGGTCATATTATCACATACAAGAAAGCGGCTACATGCCATTATTTATAAGATTGGTCCATACAATTGCATAAGGATACGTAAAAATCATATTGTAAAGAAAACCAAATCCCAGTTGTCCAAAGTACAGAAAATTGGTTACTAGTCTCCAAATCTGTAAAGAGAAAAAAACTGTAGTAAATCTGATTAAAAGGGTAAGGTCATATGTACGTACCCCTACTAGGGTAGGGGCGGGCCTCGGTCCATTGGAGTTTGCATTTCTATGTAAGCACTAGCGATCGGTAACCAGAAACTGGCGTCTTGCATTATTTCCATAGAAACAAAAATATGAAAGGAAGGCTCAACCTCAGATGAAATATATATATGTATGTGCAGGTCAATGTTGATGTTTCACAGATGATATATAAAGATTTAAGAATTTCTAAAACAAATGGTGTGTTTAAATGATATGAGACGGTGAATAGAGGTGGATTGGAGGTGTCCTCTGTACACACACAAATTGTTCCTGTAGTCCAAAAGGGTACATTCATAATAAGTACACGTTAAATTACCAGGGTATCATTGGTATATATTACTGAAATATGTAAATATAAATATCCAGCGCTACAAATGGACTTATCCATAACCTTTTTGAATAAAACCCTTTTTTATTGTCTACAAATTAATAAATCTTCTAATATATAAAGCTGAATGTGTGTGTATGTATGTCCGCTAAAGGAATCTGCATTTACATTTACCAAATTTTGCACAGTTGTTGCCTGTGACTCGGGGAACGTCGTAGACCATGCTTTGAGCCAAAATTTTCTCTTGGCGCTTTCTAAAATCCACTTATTACTCGCCATATACAGGAGCAATTGTCTACTGCTGCTGCGGCAGTTGGAAGCTGGGCTGTGATTGGTTGCTGTTCTCCCGCAGGTCATTAATATGAGCTCTAAGCTGTGATTGGTTACTATAGGCCAGTGATGGCGAACCTTTTACAGACAGAGTGCCCAACCTACAAACGAAACCTACTTTTATATCGCAAAGTGCCAACATGACAATTTCGGCAGTAACCTATGGATCCCAGCTGTATCACAAATATGATGGAGAAATTTGAATTATAGCTTCCTTCCAGGGTCCCCTGAAGAGGAAGAATCAGGGGACCCAGAGCAGGAGCTCCAACAATAATTAATCTCTGTCCACACCTTCTCGTGTAGTCCTGGCAGCCACTTAGGTGTCGCTTTAAAATAGCACTGAGCATAGCATGTCCATGGCTGTCTTGGACTGCAGGAGGAAGCCTGGTCACACCTAGCAAATTCTGTCCTGGGGTGAAGGCCTGGGTGCCCACAGAAAGAGCTCTGAGTGCCACCTCTGGCACCCGTGTCATAGGTTCACCACCACTGCTATAGGCAATGAGTAGAAGACAACTTATCTGTGAGGTAAGATGGATAGGGATACAGAGATAGGGGGAGAATGTCAGAGGTAAAACTGTTCCAGTTGCCCATGGGGAGATCAGCTGTAATTTTATAAACAGCTGTGCAAAAAAAGGAAACTTGAGCTCTGATTGTTTGCCATGGGCAATCTCCCCATAGACAAAGTTACAGTCAGAGACAGACAGTCACTGGAATGAGAGTGACAGTCGCTGGAATAAGAGTGTCAGAGAGGGAAAGTCGCTGGAATGACTGTCAAAAAAAGTTTATAAAAAAGTGGATGGTCAGTGACCGTGTGACACAGTATATATACATTTTCAGTATATATATTTTCTTTTACCTACTCTATTTTGTTGTAGCTAAGAGCAGTTATTTATTATCCCGGGCAATGCCGGGAGCTACAGCTAGTTCCTTATATAGTAGGATATATTGAGCTCCTAATACAAGACCAAATCAATAAATAAAAAATAAGAATTTATACCCTGTTTTCCCTAAAATAAGACATCCCCCCGAAAGTAAGACCTAGTACAATTTTGTTCAGGTTTAGAAATATAAGGCTTTCCCCTGAAAATAAGACCTAGCGGCCGCCATTGCCGCTGCTCCCCCCATGCCATACATTAGTATTAGGAAATATTTTAGATGCTGCAGAAGGTTGTGACATGGGGAAGAATTCATGGGATAAATCACTGACTGTTGTGCTGCAAATGTGATACCAGCAGCTACCAGGATAAGAAGGGTCATTTATGGAAAGAGCTTTTACTAAACATGAGAGATTGGGGCCAATGATTCTAATAGAAATGGAGTACAAGAAATACAGCAGGAAACTCAGAGTTTGGAGAGTCATGAGGAGGTTAGAGAAGTAGATTTTTTGTTCAACGATAAATGTAAATTTTTGTTCATGGCAAAATAAGACCCTCCCCTGAAAATAAGACCTAGCGCCTCTTTAGGAGCAAAAATTAATATAAGACACTGTCTTATTTTTGGGGAAACAGGGTAAATGTACAAATAGGGCTAGCTAGTTTTTACACCAAAGAAATAGTTCTCGTTAAGTCCACACTAGTGATTATATATGAAAAAGGTTGAAGATGCACTTGGATATAACATTTACTCACTAAAGCGCTCAGTAGTAGCTCCTAGTGTCACGCCGCCTCAGCATCCTATGGTTTGAGATGCGGCAATGCGCATTAGAGTTTTCTTGTTCACTACAGGAGCCTTCACAACCCGATCAGCACAACAGTCAATAGGAGCACAAATAGTGGAACCCAACCCAAGTTCATTGTGTCTCCATATTGCAATTGCTCTTGGAATTTGTGTTTTGTATCAGCTATTATCATAGTGTGTAGCGCTGGCCTATAATTCAACAGTCCCCATTACACCCTGCTGTATACCAACAATATACAATACAAAACTTCTAGGGTTGTAACACCCAGGCGGACATAAAAAGATTTAAAAAAATAATAATAATTTCACGTGCCTAAAGGCTTTCCAGCCAGTTATTTGATGCTGTCCTTCTGGATACCATTCGTGATCATTATAGAGAGACCAGTAATGTAGCAAAATGTTATCGAAAATTGAATCGAGTAGTCAGGATTTGGTGCAAGACACTTGAATTTTAGACTGGGAAACCTGCTGTATTGGTTCTGTGTTATATTTTTTTGGTTATCTATGTTGTCTGTGAATGCCCTTATGAATTACCACAGTCCTTAAGGCCAGAGTTATTCCAATGTGAAATTTGATGGGTCTCAAATAAAGTGGCTATCTAGTGTTCACACAGAAATGTATTCAAACAGGCACACACAAATGTACACATATGCAGAAGCATGTACAAATATAACCATACACCACATGGACAAACTTATAGACCCATATTCTTCATGACTGATTTCACATAAGGCCATGAAAAATTGGCTGTAGTGGAGATTCCTTATTCATCTTGTAAAAGGGGCAGAAAGTAATTTTCTGCCTTAAAGGGATTTTACCACAAACTAAAGTAAGGCCCTGTCCATGGGTTTTTCAGATGCATTTTCAGATCGTAAAAAACGCATCCTTTTTTTTAAACACTTACGTTTTTTTGAAGACGCATCTGTTTTTGTCTGGGTTTCCAAATTTGCGCAATTAAAAAGGGACAAAAACGCATACATTTTAAAAAAACGCATGCATATTTTTTACAATCTGAAACTAAAAACAGCCCAAAAATGGCCTAAAAACGCCATGTGTGACATCACCCTAAGGCCGGCGGCACACGTGGCGTTTTGAACCCATTTTTAAGCAGTCCGTTAAAAAACGCATGCGTTTATTGAAAATGCATCCCTTTTTGACAGGTTTTACCAATTTATCTTAATTAAAACTGGTCAAAAACGGGTTCAAAACGCCACGTGTGCCGCCGACCTAATGGAGCAGACAGAGACCCCTCATTATCGCGATCTGTGGGGGCCTCGGCACTGAGACCATCACTGATCAGCAAGTTAGGGCCTAACTTTAGTTTGTGGGAAAACCCCTTTAACTCCTGTTAAGAGCAGGGAAAAAGGGATAGTACACCAGTCTGCTGTCCAGGAACAACTAAATAGGAAGGTTTACCAGATGGCCTCATATGTGCAGGGTCCTGTGCACCCCTGGGCCATTTTTAAGCAGTCCATTAAAAACTGCATGCGTTTTTTGAAAACGCATCCAGTTTTACCAATTATCTTAATAAAAATGGGTCAAAAACTGATGCATTTTCAAAAAACGCATGCATTTTTTAACGGACTACTTAAAAACGGCCCAAAAACGCCACGTGTGCTGTCGGCCTAAGGCTTGCCTTGCCTGGTGTTATATGGATTGTAGGCATTTATATCACCTACATTTGCAACTTTAGAAATTGATGCCATCAGCAGAGGTTCTTTCTAGAATACATCAAGTTATATACATGCCCTATGATCATACTGCAATGATACATTATCAAAGGAATGGTGAAATATACTGCACTAGCCCTATAAATAGTAATACTGAATGGTTACTGGGACCAGTAACACAAGGTGAACTTCCAGCTGTTTCATAGAAACTCACCTGCAGCCTTTTGAAGATCAGATCCGGGTTGAAATAAATCTGGAAAGGGCTGATGAGCTCCATCTGCTGCAGAGGAGAAGGTACAAGGCCTTTAGACAGATACTGGACCATGTAAAGATGACTCATGTGGACTACAGCTGTTCGATTACACCAAATGTTTTTGTAGAGCAATGGTAGTGCTCAGGATAGCTCCTGGTAGCCAGGTAGGTACTTACCACGGCAGCAGTAGTGATAAGGCAGGCTGTGGTATAAGCTCGGGTGACACTTGGGATGTGATGATAGTTGAAGACGCCACCACCTTGCAGAGCCATATTACTGCCCTTGTCTGGTGCCTGGCAGTAATGTAACAACTGCTGAAGTCAAATTCCCAGTAACAGTCAGGTGCTTACTCATCCTGTGCTAGTTCCTCCTCCCTCAGGGGGAACTACTTAATAACTTTACTTTAAATGTTGGAGCAGGTTCCTCCCTTTGTGTACTGATCAGTGAGGTGAATCCAGGAGGATCTGAACAAATACAATCATCTAGTTCTAACATTTTTGAAGAGTCCCTGTTGCTGCTTTCCCCTTGAACCACTGATATAGGAGTGGATATCCCGAAGAGGGCATGGATACAGTTATGATTGCATGGCCCACTCCATCCACGGAAAGCCAGCAGGACACGGGATGTCACAAGACTAAGCATCCAACAATATGTATGTACTGGAAGCCGATTTAATGAAGACATTTTATAAATTGCTTACTGTAACTCAATATTGCCCTAATAATCATATAAGCAAATCATTGTAAGCCAGTGACAGCTATAATTCCAAACTGATATTCACTTTACCATACAGCTTTAATAACACATTTAGTAGCATTTGATTGGTACATTTTATCTGTATCTGTTTTTATAAGCCCAAATCACAAGTTTACAGAAATGTACAGAAAAAAAATATACTGATCAAATCCTTTGCCACCTTCTGGGTCTGTTCACATATAAACTTAACACATGACCTTGTAAATGGTGTCGTGACAGGTGGTTGCCTGTATACCGTGCTCTGGCACCTTTCCCCCCTTTCCCCTTTTTTTCCCATCCTATCCAGGGCCGTATTTAGTGTTTATGCTGCCATAGGCACTCTCAGTCCTTAAGTCCCCTATTGGAGCCATCAAGCTAACACCGCTGCCTATAACTATCAGCACGTTACTAGAAGAAATCAGATTCTCTCTAATGATCTACCGGAAGTATTAGATTCAAAACTGCTTCAGGCTGTGTTCATATGACGCGTTTGTATTTTCTTAGTAGCAGCATGTGTGTGACATAGTTAGTCATCACTATTAAAGGGGTTGTCCCATCTAGTAAGTGTGACGCTTGGCTATCTCCGTCAGCTCCATAGAGATGACTGGGGCAGCCTGTCAAGCACGATCGGCTGCTGAGGTCATCTTGGGGAGCGACAGGGGTACATTGGAGCCCTGTTCTCATGATCCATGGGGGTCCCATCACTGTGACTCCCACCGATCAGCAAGTTGGGCCCTAGTCAACAACCCTTTTAATGTTTAACCCCTTAACGGGGTGAGCCTCTTCATACAGAGGTGGGGTTTGCTGAATATTGTAGCAAACCCCAACTGCTAATACGGTCGGTGCTCGCAGCATTTAAAAAAAAGACAGCGTCGCCATCATCTTAGTTCGGATCATCACTCCCCTGAATGTCATCGGGGGGCAGCAATCTATTGCCATAACTGCCTCGGGTCTTTATAAGACCCGAGGCTGCATGGTTTCTGCAGATTTATGCCAGTGGCTCATTGTAATGAATACTGTGCAAAAATGGTAGGAACGATCAGACCATCTAGGGTTACTGTACCCTAGAGGGTCTAAAAAATAGTAAAAAAAAAAGATTTCACGAGTTTCAAAAATAATTTCCCTTTAAAAAACCTAAAAAGTTAAAATCTTTCCCTAGAACTGATATAAAACATTAAAAACAGTAAAAAATCACAGACACAATGGGGAAGATTTATCAAGCTGTCTGAAAGTCAGAATATTTCTAGTTGCCCATGGCAACCAATCACAGCTCCCCTTTAAAATATTCATGAGCACAGGTAAAATGACAGCTGAGCTGTGATTGGTTGCCATGGGCAACTAGAAATATTCTGACTTTCAGACACTTGATAAATCTGCCCCAATAGGTATCTCTGTCTGTAGCTGTGAGCTGAAGATATCTGGTAGGAGGATCAAGGAGGCCACTGGGGCGTGGAGTAGCAACGCCTCAGCTCCAGCTACTCCACGCCCCAATAGCCTCTTTGGTAAATTAGCATATTATCACAATTAAAGATTTAAAAAGATAAAGGGGACTAAAGGATTAACCCTAAAAAGGGCTATCCTTATATACGTTAGAGGCAGCTACCACCGGATCTACCTTAATAGGTAGATCCATGGTGGTAGGTTAAAAACAAAACTACTGTTGCTACTTGCATAACATAGATGCGTCTGATGCATTTTTCCCAATGCTTATAGGGAAAAAGTGCAGCAACAACATAGGGTCTCCTCTTCAGATGAGGGACAGAGTCCTTTGGTGAGGTGCAGCTCTGCGCCAGCAGAAGTAAGTGTTAGCATAGTACAAATGGAGAAAGTTCAAGGAACGCCTCTTGACTTATAATAAATAGGGGAAGAGCCTCAGGAAAGTCTCCGGCTCAATTACAGGGAAAATGGGCGCAGCCCAACTGGGAGTAAATCAGCAAAATATATACATTGTAGCAGTACCTGTTATGGGCTACAGCCAATCAGGGGGCTACTCTTGCTGTTCTGAAACAATAGCTGCATGCATGGAAGCAGGAACTGCACCATGGACATAATCAGCCTGGATGGAAACAGCAGGGTTGGGATCTGTCGTCTGGACACCTTTGGTGGTGGAAACTGGAACTGCGGAGGTAGGTGCAGAATCAGCAGGGATGTCATGTGACGCAGCTGTAGCAAGGCCGCAGGTCGCGGGAACAGGTGCTATAGCATGAACGGATGATGCTGGAACACATTCTGATGCAGCTGGAGGATCAACCTGTGCAACAGAAACTCTTACCACCCGGAGATCGTCCACTAGAAGGATCAACTTAGCAGGAACCTCATGAACACTGGTCTGGAATTGCTCACATGGAACATCCAAAAGCTGGAACAGCGATAAAATCATCTGCAGCTGTAGGCATCTCAGCAAAGAAGGGAGGCAAGCACTTCCCTGATCGGTCTTCAGAAGCTGGCGGGCGCTGTAAAGCGCATGATGATGACTGCAGGAGCTTTAGCTTTTTCTCCATGGCTGACAGTTGGAAGAGTATAATTCCTGGACTGACCTGCAGCTGTTGGGGGCGCTGCTGAGCTGGCGGTGACGGCCTCTGTAGCTAGCAGGACGTTCTCACCGGGCAGCCTGGGCCTCTTAGCAGAGGCCACGGGCCGGTCAGCAATGGCTACTGGAGTGTTGGGCTCCTTTAAGATAGCTTCCAGGGTGGAGGGAGCCCAGCGGAATATAACAAAAACCCTCCGGAGAATACGGAACTAGTACACAGATAGTGGAGAGAGTCCTCCACAGGGGTAGAACCGGAGTCCCAGCCGGTGAAGATGGCTGCTGAGGATGGTCTGCCATTCTGGAACTGGCGCAGAGAATTCCATCAGCGGAGGAATTCGGTGCTGGTAGAGAGCCGTCCCAGGCCGGAGATAAGTGTCCACAAGGGAGGCCTGAGTCGTACCTTGATGCAGCCGGTGAGCAGCAAATGGCCTCTGGATGGGCTGCGCTGCCACGATGAAATTCTGTTTCCTCATTGAGAGGTAAAGAAAGGCCTTGGTCTCGCAATGACGGTGGCTGCGTCTTCACTCCATAAGGCACTCAGCAGTTCACTTCCTGCGCTGAAGTGGAGCTGGAAACTTTCGGGCCAGATGTTGTGGCTTAAGTCCTTCCCGCCAGGAGCTGTGTTGGGCTGAATTTTCTCCTGCGCTACAGAGCTCTGAGGCAGGATTCGCGCCATCTGCACAGGGGTGCAGAGCTTAGCCCGTTCAGACTCTGGGTTCCTGCCAGTGACTTTTGGTGGGCTGGGATTACTTGCTGTGTAGCACAGAGTTTAGCAGCGGTTAAACCCTTCAGTGCTGCAGCAGCACTCTTTCAGCAGATGTAGCAGAGATACACCTCGTAGATGCTGGAGCAGCACTCTACAGCACATGGCAGCAATATTACAGTCTATGTTGTAAAACACAAATCGTTTGGGCAAATCGTGGGTTTCCTCCGGGTACTCTGGTTTCCGACCACACTCCGAAAACATACTGTTAGGCTGCTTAGATTGTGAACCCCATGGGGAGAGGGACCAATTTGACATGCTTTGTGCAGAGCTGCATAATCTGTGTGCGCTATATAAATAAAGAATTATTATCATTTATTATTATTAAACCCAGATGGCAGCAGGGTTAGGCAACACAGTCTTTCAATAAAAGAACAGTCTATAGTGCCAGTATAAGGCACAGAAGTCTATATTCTGTTCGTGACTAGAGATGAGCGAGCACTAAAATGCTCGGGTACTCGTTATTCGAGACAAACTTTTCCCAATGCTCGAGTGCTCGTCTCGAATAACGAGCCCCATTGAAGTCAATGGGAGACTCGAGCATTTTTCAAGGGGACCAAGGCTCTGCACAGGGAAGCTTGGCCAAACACCTGGGAACCTCAGAAAAGGATGGAAACACCACGGAAATGGACAGGAAACAGCAGGGGCAGCATGCATGGATGCCTCTGAGGCTGCTTAATCGCACCATTATGCCAAAATTATGGGCAACAGCATGGCCATGACAGAGTGACCGAATGAGGCTAGATAGCATCTAAAACATGCAATAATTGACCCTGACACTATAGGGGACGGCATGCAGAGGCAGCGGCAGCAGTGGCAGGCTAGAGAGTCTCATGGCGACATACCCTAAGGCTATATTCACACTGCCGTTGCCCGCCCGTACCGTACCGTAGCGGGCAACGGCAGTGTACGGGGAGGGGAGGAGGAGGTGAGCGCAGCTCACCCCCGCCCCTCTCCATAGCAACCTATGGCGCACGGCCCCGTATTACGGGAAAAGATAGGACAGGTCCTATCTTTTTCCCGGGTACGGAACGGTACGGTGCCGCACGTGTGCTGCACCGTACCGCTCCCGTAGGGTGCCGTGTGCCCATAGGAGTGTATGGGGGACGTATATCGGCCGTATATACGTCGGCCGTATATACGTCCCCCATACGTTCGTGTGAATGTAGCCTAAATGGACTCAGGTTTCACCAAAGGAGGTGAACTGATTTCCTATGTGAACAAAAGGTTGACGGTATATTTAGTCGATAACACAGCATGGTGGCGACATAGTGACCAAGTTCCATAACGTATCTGGTGAAACACCCTAAAAATGAGCCTGACACAGCTCTTTTGATAAGGGGACAACATGTGGAGGCAGCCATGGAGACGACTTCCATGATTAAGAGCGACAGTATGGGGCATTCATATTGCGCTGCTATGATTGCAACTTCAGGTCTCCAGCATGGCGGCGACAGATGGGCCGAGTTCCACTATGTATCTGGTGAAACACCTGAAAATTCTGCCTGACACAGCTCGTTTGATAAGGGGATGATGTGCTGCATATCCTCTCGTGCTCCAGCGTCTGGGGTATGGAGAGTTGAAATGAGACATTGGTGGATGCTGTGGAGGATCGTGGAGGCAAAATGGACAGGAAACAGCAGGGGCAGCATGCATGGATGCCTCTGAGGCTGCCTAATCTTGGGATGGAGCTGGCGGTCCACTGCCAGGCGAGATTTCGCCTGTCCAAGCCCCTGTCTCTTGGCTCCTCCCCACCCAAAATGGGCCTGGGGGCCAGAAGCGTTTACTTTGAAAAAATTATAATTTTCAAAGCAGGCCGGGTCGTTTGAATATTTCACCTAGGAATAATGGAATAGCATAGTGGTTCTATTTTTAATTGTTTTTACGGAAATGGTTCCATGATTAAGAGCGACAGTATGGGGCATCCATATTGCGCTGCTATGATTGCAACTTCAGGTCTCCAGCATGGCGGCGACAGATGGGCCGCGTTCCACTATGTATCTGGTGAAACACCTGAAAATTCTGCCTGACACAGCTCGTTTGATAAGGGGACGATGTATGGAGGCAGTGAACTAGTAGTAGATTAAAGGTGCTGCAGTTAAAACTATGTTAGTTGGATCTTGAGATGGAGCTGGCGTTTCGCAGCCAGGCGAGCTTTCGCCAATCCAAGCCCCTGTCTCTAGGCTACTCCCCAAACAGCACTTCTAAGAACCTTTTGTATAAAATCAAGGGTAATAGCATTCTTATAAGTTTAGGATATGGCGGGTGAGGGGAATGTAAACAGATGCGCAAGAAGCGCTGAAATAATATTGGTAAATGATAAAAGTTTGCCAGTATATTTTGTGGATTACACAGCAGGGTGGCGACAAAGTTTGATGTGGAATCCATGAAAAAAACCCAAAATTCTGCCTGACACAGTTCGTTTGATAAGGAGACCATGTATGGAGGCAGCTATATGGACGACTTTTGGAGGCAGCTATGGCGATGACGTGTGGAGGTAGCAATGGAGACAACGTGTGGAGCCAGCTAAAAAGACGACATGTGGAGGCTGCTATGGAGACAATTTAATTTGGATAGTGCCTGTATGTGGCAGTCCAAAAAAGTTTTCAAACCAGAGGAGCAGGTAGGTGGTCCTCCAGAAAAATTAAATAAATTGAGTGCCTGTATGTGGCAGTCCAAAAAAGTTTTCAAACCAGAGGAGCAGGTAGGTGGTCCTCCAGAAAAATTAAATAGATTTAGTGCCTGTATGTGGCAGTCCCAAAAATTGCTTAAAACAGAGGACCGGGTAGGTGGCCCTCCAGAAAAATTAAATACATAGAGTACTATAGCTAGAGCCAGTTGGCCCTGGCAAAAAATAGCCAGTTTCCTATGCTTTAGTGTACAAAGAGGAGGAGAAGGAGGACAATGAGGAGGAGGAGTGCATACATTATTCAGGTTGAGCTTCTTTCACCTGTTGGAGAATGAAAATCCGGAGAAATCCAGGATTTATTCATCTTGATAAGCGTCAGCCTGTCAGCGCTGTCAGTCGACAGGCGTGTACGCTTATCGGTGATGATGCCACCAGCTGCACTGAAAACCCGCTCGGACAACACGCTAGCGGCAGGGCAGGCAAGAACCTCCAAGGCGTACAGCGCCAGTTCGTACCACATGTCCAGCTTTGAAACCCAGTAGTTGTAGGGAGCTGTGTGATCATTTAGGACGATGGTATGGTCAGCTACGTACTCCCTCACCATCTTTCTGTAAAGATCAGCCCTACTCTGCCGAGACTGGGGACAGGTGACAGTGTCTTGCTGGGGTGACATAAAACTGGCAAAGGCCTTGTAAAGCGTACCCCTGCCAGTGCTGGACAAGCTGCCTGCTCGCCTACTCTCCCTTGCTACTTGTCCCGCAGAAGTACGTCCTCTGGCGCTAGCGCTGTCAGAAGGGAAATACTGTTTCAGCTTGTGCACCAGGGCCTGCTGGTATTCATGCATTCTCACACTCCTTTCTTCTCCAGGGATGAGAGTGGAAAGATTTTGCTTGTACTGTGGGTCCAGAAGATTGAATACCCAGTAATCGGTGCTGGAATAAATTCTTTGAACGCGAGGGTCACGGGATAGGCAGCCTAGCATGAAATCTGCCATATGCGCCAGAGTCCCAACGCGCAAAAATTCACTCCCCTCACTGGCCTGACTGCCCATTTCCTCCTCCTCCAACTCCTCTTCTTTTGCCCATACACACTGAACAGTGAAGGACTGAACAATGGTCCCCTCTTCTGTCTCGCCAACATTCTCCTCCTCTTCCTCCTCATCCTCCTCCACCTCCTCCGATATGCGCTGAGAAACAGACCTAAGGGTGCTTTGGCTATCAACAAGGGAATCTTCTTCCCCCGTCTCTTGTGACGAGCGCAAAGCTTCCGACTTCATGCTGACCAGAGAGTTTTTCAACAGGCCAAGCAGCGGGATGGTGAGGCTGATGATGGCGGCATCGCCACTGACCATCTGTGTTGACTCCTCAAAGTTACTCAGCACCTGACAGATATCAGACATCCACGTCCACTCCTCATTGTAGACTTGAGGAAGCTGACTGACCTGACTACCAGTTCTGGTGGAAGTTGACATCTGGCAGTCTACAATCGCTCTGCGCTGCTGGCAAACTCTGGATAACATGGTTAATGTTGAATTCCACCTCGTGGGCACGTCGCGCAACAGTCGGTGAGCGGGCAGTTGGAGGCGGCGCTGGGCTGCCCTGAGAGTGGCAGCATCTGTGCTGGACTTCTTGAAATGCGCACAGATGCGGCGCACCTTTGTGAGCAAATCAGACAGATTTGGGTATGTCTTGAGGAAACGCTGAACTATGAGATTTAACACATGGGCCAGGCATGGCACATGTGTCAGTCTGCCGAGTTGCAGAGCCGCCACCAGGTTACGGCCGTTGTCACACACAACCATGCCTGGCTTCAGGTTCAGCGGTGCCAGCCACAGATCAGTCTGCGCCGTGATGCCCTGTAATAGCTCTTGGGCGGTGTGCCTTTTATCGCCTAGGCTCAGCAGTTTGAGCACTGCTGTCGCTTAGCAATGGCACTGCTGCTGTGCCTAGAGCTACCGACTGATGGCGTCATGCCCACGGATGGTAATTCGGAGGAGGTGGAGGAGGGGTGGAAGGAGGAGGAGGCATAGTAGGCCTTTGAGACCTGGACCGAGGTCGGCCCCGCAATCCTCGGCGTTGGCAGTATATGAGCAGCCCCAGGGTCAGACTCGGTCCCAGCCTCCACCAAGTTAACCCAATGTGCCGTCAGCGATATATAGTGGCCCTGCTCGGGCAGCACTCGTCCACGTGTCCGTGGTCAGGTTGACCTTGTCAGAAACGGCATTGGTCAGGGCACGGATGATGTTCTCTGACACGTGCTTGTGCAGGGACGGCACATCGGGAAAAGTAGTGGCGGCCGGGGACCGAATACCGAGGGGCGGCCGCCGCCATGAGGTTTCGAAAGGCCTCGGTCTCTACCAGCCTATAGGGCAGCATCTCCAGGCTAAGCAACTTGGAGATGTGGAAGTTGAGGGCTTGGGCGTGTGGGTGTGTTGCGCTATTCTTCCTTTTGCGCTCCAGCGTCTGGGGTATGGAGAGCTGAACGCTGGTGGATGCTGTGGAGGATCGTGGAGGCGAAGATGGGGTTTTCGCAAGGGAGGTGTTTGGGCCGTGGTCCTGGCCAGGGGGCTGACTAGCAGATGACACAGCGGAAGGAGCAGTGGTGTGCCCGGCCGGAGGTGAACGGGCTTGGTGCCATTGAGTGGGGTGTTTAGCATTCATATGCCTGCGCATACTGGTGGTAGTTAAGCTAGTAGTGGTGGAACCCCTGCTGATCCTGGTTTGGCAAAGGTTGCACACCACAGTCCGTCGGTCATCCGGTGTTTCTTTAAAGAACCTCCAGACTTCTGAAAATCTAGCCCTGGGAGCCACGGGAGCTTGACTACGGGCAACATTTGGCCCTAATGCACCAGCTCTGGCCCTGCCTCTCTGTCTGGCCCCACCCCTGCCTCTTCCAACCTGTTCTGCTATAGGACTCGCCTCCGTCTCAGAAGCACTGTGTTCACCCGGCCTATCAACCCAGCTTGGGTCTGTCACCTCATCATCCTCCGATCCCTCAGTCTGCTCCCCCCTCGGACTTCCTGCCCTGACAACAACTTCACCACTGTCTCACAACCGTGTCTCCTCAGCGTCCGACACCTCTTTACACACTTCTTCCACTATGTCAATAATGTCATCATCACCCACAGACTGCGACTGGTGGAAAACCTGGGCATCGGAAAATTGCTCAGCAGCAACCGGACAAGTGGTTTGTGACTGTGGGAAGGGTCCAGAAAGCAGTTCCTCAGAGTATGCCGCTTCAAATGCCAAATTTTGCTGGGAGGGGGCAGACTGGGGGGAAGGAGGCTGAGGTGGAGAAGCCGGAGGAGTGCTGATTTCGGTGACATGGGTGGACTGCGTGGAAGACTGACTGGTGGACAAATGGCTAGAAGCATTGTCCGCAATCCACGACATCACCTCTTCGCACTGTTCTGGCCTCAACAGTGCTCTACCACGAGTCCCAGTAACTTGAGACATGATGAACCTAGGGAGTGTAGCTCTGCGGCGTTCCCCTGCTCCCTCATCAGCAGGTGGTGTCTCACCCCGCCCAGGACCACGGCCTCTGACCACTGCAGTAGTTGGACGCCCACGCCTTTGTCCTCTACCCCTAGCCCTCGGGTTAAACATTTTCCAAATTAAAGTGTAAACTTTTAATTTTTTTTTTTTTTGTGTTTATTTATTTTTTTTTTTATTTTTTTTTTAACAAAACGATACTTTCCTATTGCTATGGCTAGTTTCTAACCTACACTGACAGCACACAACTGGATTTTGTGCTGTGCCTGATGAGTTTGAGCTATAAAATGAAATAAAGGTAAAAAATAAATAAATCAGCAGACTCTGCCTAATTCTAATCAAACCCCTAATAAATTGTCCCACTTCGGTGTTTGAGGTGGATATGCGTGTCACTAAGAGCTAAACACAACGGTCGCAGGTCTCCCAGCAAATTCCTCACAATATGGTACTAGCTGCACTACTAATGCCAGCAAGCCCAGCCACAAGCATACAAAAAAAAGGAAAATATAACGCTATTGTAGGCCTAAGTAAACCATTGGGGTTCTCCAAGTAAGCCGTTGGGGTTCTCCTATGGCTATTTTGTAGCCGACACTGAAAGCACACTGCTTTGCAAGATGAGTTTGAGCTATAAAATGAAATAAAGGTAAAAAAACAAAAATAAATCAGCAGACTCTGCCTAATTCTAATCAAACCCCTAATAAATTGTCCCACTACAGTGTTTGAGGTGGATATGCGTGTCACTAAGAGCTAAACACAACGGTCGCAGGTCTCCCAGCAAATTCCTCACAATGTGGTACTAGCTGCACTACTAATGCCAGCAAGCCCAGCCACAAGCAAACAAAAAAAAGGAAAATATAACGCTATTGTAGGCCTAAGTAAGCCGTTGGGGTTCTCCAAGTAAGCCGTTGGGGTTCTCCTATGGCTATTTTGTAGCCGACACTGAAAGCACACTGCTTTGCAAGATGAGTTTGAGCTATAAAATGAAATAAAGGTAAAAAAAATAAAATAAATCAGCAGACTCTGCCTAATTCTAATCAAACCCCTAATAAATTGTCCCACTTCGGTGTTTGAGGTAGATATGCGTGTCACTAAGAGCTAAACACAACGGTCGCAGGTCTCCCAGCAAATTCCTCACAATATAGTACTAGCTGCACTACTAATGCCAGCAAGCCCAGCCACAAGCAAACAAAAAAAAGGAAAATATAACGCTATTATAGGCCTAAGTAAGCCGTTGGGGTTCTCCAAGTAAGCCGTTGGGGTTCTCCTATGGCTATTTTGTAGCCGACACTGAAAGCACACTGCTTTGCAAGATGAGTTTGAGCTATAAAATGAAATAAAGGTAAAAAAACAAAAATAAATCAGCAGACTCTGCCTAATTCTAATCAAACCCCTAATAAATTGTCCCACTACGGTGTTTGAGGTGGATATGCGTGTCACTAAGAGCTAAACACAACGGTCGCAGGTCTCCCAGCAAATTCCTCACAATATGGTACTAGCTGCACTACTAATGCCAGCAAGCCCAGCCACAAGCAAACAAAAAAAAGGAAAATATAACGCTATTGTAGGCCTAAGTAAGCCGTTGGGGTTCTCCTATGGCTATTTTGTAGCCGACACTGAAAGCACACTGCTTTGCAAGATGAGTTTGAGCTATAAAATGAAATAAAGGTAAAAAAAATAAATAAATCAGCAGACTCTGCCTAATTCTAATCAAACCCCTAATAAATTGTCCCACTTCGGTGTTTGAGGTGGATATGCGTGTCACTAAGAGCTAAACACAACGGTCGCAGGTCTCCCAGCAAATTCCTCACAATATGGTACTAGCTGCACTACTAATGCCAGCAAGCCCAGCCACAAGCAAACAAAAAAAAGGAAAATATAACGCTATTGTAGGCCTAAGTAAGCCGTTGGGGTTCTCCTATGGCTATTTTGTAGCCGACACTGAAAGCACACTGCTTTGCAAGATGAGTTTGAGCTATAAAATGAAATAAAGGTAAAAAAAATAAATAAATCAGCAGACTCTGCCTAATTCTAATCAAACCCCTAATAAATTGTCCCACTTTGGTGTTTGAGGTGGATATGTGTGTCACTAAGAGCTAAACATAACGGTAGCAAGTCCCCCTGCAAATTCCTCACAATATGGTACTAGCTGCACTACTAGTGCCAGCAAGCCCAGCCACAAGCAAATAAAAAAAAAAATGTATAACGTTATTGTAGCCCTAAGAAGGGCTGTTGGGTTCTTGTAGAATCACTCCTGCCTAACACTATTCTAATAGAACAGCCTAACGCTTTCCCTGACCAGCAGCAGCTCTTTCCCTAGCGGCATCCAGACACTGAATGATCCGAGTAGCGCGGGCAGGGGCTAGTCTATTCCAGGGTCACCTGATCTGGCCAGCCAACCACTGCTATCGACGTGTAAGGGTACCACGTCATGCTGGGTGGAGTGCAAAGTCTCCTGGCTTGTGATTGGCTCTGTTTCTGGCCGCAAAAAAAGCAAAACGTCGGGAGATGCCATTTTTTCGAGCGGGCGAAGTATTCGTCCGAGCAACGAGCAGTTTCGAGTACGCTAATGCTCGAACGAGCATCAAGCTCGGACGAGTATGTTCGCTCATCTCTATTCGTGACGCCACTTGTAACACTCCCTACCGGGGCTTAGCCTTTTCTTGGGGCCTGGAGGCAGCCGGGGAACAAAATAACGGAGTGGCTGGTGGTTGCGGCCTAAGGCACGCTGATGTCACAGTGCTTGGTATGGGTTACAGAGGCCTGTCCTACAGCCTGGCAGATCTCCATCAGTTGGTGTGTGCAAGAAATATGGAGGAAGAGGCAGATGTACTAATTCTCCCTGGGGCAACCTGTAAGTGTCTGTAGGATGAGTACCTGAGTAATGGATGGGGAAACCCGTGGTGATAACAGCCATATCCAGGGATTAGACGGTGGCAACGTTGTGCAAAATAACTCATGGTTCTTTATTAGAACACCCGCAGGCAACGGGCCAGAACAATCTCAGAACTGATTCCGGATTACTGGAGTGGTCATGGAGAGTGGTCCTCAGGAGTAGATTCACTAGCCTGTTACTGGATGGAGCTGTGTCCAATTGTGGAAGCTGCAGCTTTGAGTCTTCAGACTCTGTTCCTAGAATTAGCTGAGTGTCAACCCTGATGGTGGACTGACACTGTGTCTCTCCTCACTCTGTGTGCTGGTATTCTAAGAACATGTGCACTCCAAGAGAGCTAGGACCTAAGAGACCTAGCCCCTCCCTGTCCAGGGATTTTGTTATCCTGGTCAGGTGGTGGCTAACTCTCCAATCACACTCCAGTGTACATGGTGAAATACAATTGGTTAAAACTTACAGCCACTTAACCCTTGCCTGTTCAGGCAGGATCTACAGCCGCTAATACCTAATGACCCAATGCTATAACCTTCTAGAGGGTTCACGACTCCCTCTGACAACTCCTAACCTGGAGAGGGCATTGTTCGCAACTACTTCTCTGGATCGCACTTGTATCTCCCGGCCTGAACGCTGCAAACCGAACTGAACTCAGCATTTCAGCTCAGTTCTGATCTGCAGCATTCGGGCCGGGCGATCCAGGCAGCGATCGCTGCAAGTGTGATGCGAGTTCAGCGCATCACACTCACAAGTGTGGAAGGGGCCTAAAAGTCTAAAGTATAGGCTCAGCACTGAAGTTCAGTGTCTCAGGAGTTATTCTTTTTCCTATGACATTGTCTTGAGCTACAGATTTCTTAGATTTCTTCAGAAACACATTTCTGCCAAATAGTGCTGCAAATGCAGCAAAGCTGAGCCCGCTCCCTGGAGAATCATCCAGTCTAGCAGACCACTGGTCCAGGGCTGAGGTACTCATCTCCACTACGGCACTAAAGCTAGCCAGCTGGACAGCCCTACAGGCCCTCAGAATGGAATGCGCACAGCCTGTTATATGCAGCTGATCAAGACCTACTAATAAAAGAAAACATGAGATTTTACACCATCTTCCTTTCCAGTGTGAGTCCCTGGCTAAGCCTCTTACGTTAAGGCCTTCCCCTTAAAACGTTCACTTACACTGGGAGTGCCCTAGTGGGAACCTTGTTGTACCCTCTTACTGCTTCACCCTTCCGGCCCTGACTGGTGTGGATAAGGCATACATGGCCAGGACTGTGCTATTGTGACTTGCATGGGTATGCCATAACCAAGCCAGCCACTCCCTTCCTAGTATCCAGCTGCTCCCATATACTGTCAGCCCTTGGTGGGGATGTTGCATGTAAAGTGTTCAGCTGGACATACCACCCAGCAGTCCAGGATTTCAGGCTCTGCCCTGCTGTTGCGGATGGCAGATTTAATGAGAATTGGCAGATTCTATGAAAATTTAATGTAATGATGATGGTGGAGGAAGCAAGACTGCTACAAGGGAATGGGGAAAGGTAAGTAACTGATTATTTTAAACAGAAAAAAAAGAAATTACAGTGACAGGAGGAGGGGGCAACATTGTGAATAAGAGGAGGAGGAGAGATCACTACATGAAAATAGGAGAAAAGTTTGCTCCCCAAAACAGGAGAGGAATAATGTCAATGGTCTATAAGACTCTGCTTAAAAGTGAGAAGTACTCCCTGCAAGGGAATGTTATGAGAAATGGAAGAAAGATGCAACAGTTTTGACAGCAGAGTAAAGGGTGGATTCACTGCACATGATTAGAAAAACAATTAAAAATCTGTCCCACATTGTCTTTTAGATCTTTATTGTGAACAGGGTGCATTTCGTGCCAAAACGATTAAATTATTTCTGGAAAAAAAGTGAAGAAAAATGTCTAAGATGCAACCTGATAGACACTGATCTTGTACATATGTTATGGAGGTGTCCAAAATCAACTGTCAATATTTGATTGGAGTATTCCATTTAGTCTACAGGTTTGCATCTTGGGCTCAAAATTAGGTATCATAGGTTCACTGAGATGCACCCAGAGTGTACTTAAAGACTGGGAAGAGTGGATCTCCTATTTCTTGAGAGACAGGAGGTATTTGAAAGCGGTGTAAAGAGAGAAGAGATGAGGGAGATCTGGCTCAATAGATCCTATGAATAATAGCCCCTTTATTAGTCGATAGATGCTCAATAGATCCTGATTCTTAGTATGTAAGTATCCGAATGGTTTGTGTTCTACACCCTACTATGTTTGAGCTAATCGTTGACCGCCGAGGTGGGAGCAAAGTTGGTTAAAAGCAAATATGGTATTGGTGGATTTTTTTTGTCCGTTTATAAAGTTGTCATAAAGAAACTGTTTAAATGTATATGTATTTTGTACTTTATTATAATATAAAGTTTTTAAAAAAAAAAAAAGAAAATAGGAGAAAAGGGAGGAAGAGAGATGTCACAATTTCAAGGGAAGAGGAGAAAAAGTGAGGCCACAATGTGAGTTGGAGGAAGAGAGGGGGCACAATCTGAGAAGTATATATGGGCCATAATGTAAGGAGTAGAAGGGCCACAATGTGAGGAGTAGAGAGACCACAATGATGGAATAAGATGTGGTGTCCATAGGAAGGGGGCATTTTACTATCATAAGTTCTTGAATGCAACATGCATTACTACAATTTAAGTTCCACGACTGCATTTGACTACGGCACAATTAATTCCTGGGAGAGGTGCCAGCACCGATCGCAGCAAACACCAGCTATTTATGGAGAGAGCTCAGCCTCCGGGTATCATTCTCTTAAATGGGTTTGCCCATAAAAGAAAATTCTCACATTTCAATCCCCTAGTGATATTTACACAATACAGATCATTTTACCCAACTTGCTTTGCACTTTTACTCAGTTTTATTGCTGTTTTAGCTCTTACAACTCAGTAACGATCAGTGTAACATTCCAGCATGTGGGTGGGGACTAAACAGACACTACATGAATCCTCTAGGTTTGTGTGCTGACAATGTGGTAAGATTATCCAGATACAGGTTTATATACACTTTTATTTAGCTTTTGAACATTCACTAGTATCTGACACATAGAAAAACAGATGAGACCGATCAGAGATGTGAGATGGTGAGATCCATGAGATGCATATTACACACAATGATCTGTGCTTGCTCTCCTACGACACACACACAGTTCTAAAATAAACCTATCTCCCCCTCTCCTGGATAAAGATCTTATCTGTATGTAGCTTGCAGCTTTACTCTCAAATGCAAATGTGGGGGCTAAAGGGAGAGAGCAGCTCAGCTCAGTGCAGTGTCAGACAGAAGAGCAATATGTCTGCCGACCCTAAAGTCAGAAGATAAAGGGTTGGGTCCAGGGGCAACCAAAATTGTGTACAATGCAAAAAGAAACAATGGTACAGCACTTGTATGATATATAAAACTGTTCATTCCATTTAAAATAGTAGGGATAGATACAAAAAGACAAAAAAACATAGAGCATGCATGCTCAAGGTTTAAAAACAGCAGCAAACCTACGTTTTTCGAACACTATATATCTTGGTCCTTAGCCATACTGTTGTTGCAAATATTTAAAAGGCTAGTGTGATGTCGTCATGATGTCTGGGCGTGCACAGAGAGGATATGGTAAGCATGACATGTTATAATATATAATATACTGCATCATGTATGTTTTTTTAGTAGAAATACATTCTGTCAGATCTTTTATTGAAACCTTTTGGTGAACATGTGTCCGGTTTTAAGATCCAGTATATCTCTCTGTTGCAAAGTTTATGTGTTCTATCTCCTCCTCTTTTGGGGGCACTAATCTTTTCAATCGCTGTGATTTGCACAGCTGTAATATCCCCTTTGCGAGCATCATAAAAGTGTTTGGATAATGCTGTCATGTTTTTAGTAGTTAGAGACTCTGATTTACAAGGTTCCCTAATGTGTTCTGATAATCACATCTTCAACATTCTAATGGTATCCTGTCCTCTTTTGTCTTTCAAGAATGACTTGAATGACTTTGTCTTGTCATGTTGTAAAGATGCAACCTGGGGGCTGCAGGGTTTCACTTTGGCACACCATTTTTAGCACCAGATGCCAGATTAACACCAATAAGTTACAGCAGGTATCTATACGTGTTCTCTAATTTTGATCAGTGTCTTTTACAATTATCTTATTTACATTTAAATTCTGTACCTTTCCTTGAACAAAGGTACTGCAGCCTTGAACTACAATTTCTTAGACAAATGCAGCACTCACTGTAATGGCTTACTGCAGTACCTGACAAAGGCACAGCTATGGTTAGTACTGTAGCCAACCCAAGCTTCAATAACAATCACAGTGCCAGTTACATGGGCAACTAGAACAGTTTAACCTCAGAAACTTGATGATAAATCTCCCTAAAAAGTCTAATACCAACTGAAAAAGTACAAGAAGCAATGGTTCCATACATAAACTCACCAGAAGCATCCAGGGTTCATAATGTCAAAGTTTAGCTAAAACATCATTGGATCCTAACTGGCAATTTCCTGATTAAATCTTGATCAATTAATATTTCCAGTGGCTTTATATTTTAAGTGCCTAAGCTAGATTTATGAAGTATATTAAAATAGTCCACACGCACACATTTTTAACCAAAAGCACTATATTGATAGGGCTGTTTAAATTCGACTAATACCTACAGTCACAATGCACAATCCTATGTTATTAAGAAAAAATAGATTAAACCTTAAATGGTTTGTCTGGAATTTAAAACAAAAATGTGATCTATAGCTGATAACTCTGAGGTGAAGCCAAGAGACCCTCATAATTTTTTTTCTTAAAAACAAGGGAATAAGAAGCTAAATGAAGAGCAGATCCTGCCAGAGGGGGAACACACCAGCATGTAAGTGTGCTTGATTCACAATCATTCATCCTGGTGGTAGATGTCCTTTAAGAATACAATTGTAAAATTGTGCTTCTCAACAAGTGTCTCGCTATTGTGGGTGCTTAGAATTGGTGGGGAACACTGTTGTTATTTCTATTGGACCTATAGAGTCCCACCAATTTTAGTATGCACGTCTTAGCCCTGACTCTCATCTACCAAACACCTCTAAGGCCCGTTCCACACTTGCGAGTGTGATGCGATGACATCACACTCACAACGCATGCTGCCGGGAACACACGGCCCGAACGCTGCACACCGGGAGTGAACTCAGCATGTCAGCTCAGTCCCGGTGTGCAGCGTTCGGGCCGTGCGTTCCCGGCAGCATGTGTTGTGAGTGTGATGCGAGTTCATCGCATCACACTTGCAAGTGTGGAACGGGCCTAAATTATAGGGAGATTACATACTCATGTTGAGGAGCTATACTAAAGTGTTTTAAGCAGCAGTTAGTGAGTAAGCTCAACATATTTTGCCTTATGGGTGCCGGGTCTATATGAACTCGCTGGACGGACATTAGAGTATATAAAAACGTTTTCCTATGAGATCCGAGGGGATGTGTGGTATTCGGAACCAATCGAATTGCCAAATGTTACTCCTTCAGGGGGTATGTCAGGCTGTGTGACAGCTAATACCCAAGCTCCAAAGTTTCAAATATGCTCTTAAAACCCATCTCTTCAGGCATACCTATCACACTTGCTAATTGCATGAAATGCCAACTCTCTCTTTACTAATTCATCCTATGTCCTATCTCCCATCAGTTATCCAGCAAACACCAGATCACTTTCACCTTGGATTTTATGTATACGATGGCGGGTGGTGTTTATTAGAGCTGTGCCTGCTTGTCCCGCTGTGGGCTGCAGAGGCACTTTGGAGTAGCTGCTGACTGTCCTGTTCCTTAGTGACCAATCCATTCTATGTACTATAACTGTAAGACACAAGAACTTGCTTATTTTCTCTGTGGTTGGTTATTTAATATACTAAAAGTTAAGCAGAAGGACCTTTTTTTTTTAAAGAAAATGGTAGATAGTAGCTAGAAGGTAAAATTATGGCAAAACCCCAACAAAATCATTATCTGGGAACCCTGACTAAGAGCTGTTGTACACAGATGTGTTTTCTCCAATAAAACTTGGTCCTTTGTCAGAGAGATTTATGGGCCCGAACCCAGTTTGGCTGATCTACATGGGGTTCAGCAATACTGGGTGTAGATCAAAGTCAGCCCTTTCTGTCACTTTAATAACAAATACACCATATTTTGGCTCAGTACAGTACATAATCACTACAGAAATCTAGGTTCCAAAAGGTGGTAATTCCAGATGGTTAGACAGGATTTTTCTCATAAAAGAAAGTCATAGCAGGGACATTTCACTGGGAATGACCTGGAAACATAGGGGCATATTTATCAAGACTGGCACGTCCTATGCCAGAGAACATGTGTTTAATAAATGCCTTAATGTATGAAGTGCAGCTCTGACACCACTTTGGCAATCTGTTTGGCTGCAGAGGCAATGCATACTTTCTTTAAGCTGCTCCCTCACAACAACGCTTTTTAGGAAAGTGGTTTGAGGGGCACATATGCATTGAAAATCACAAGTTTAGGCCTAAACTTGTGACATATTGGGGAATTTATTTACCCGGTCCGGAGGAGATCCCAAAAGTGCATTGTACGAGGACAATACACTGTGCCGATATTCAAGAAGATTGTGCGCCCAATATCCTGCTTGTGTTGCTTCTCTGCTCAGGTCCGCCGGAGTTCACCATATTCCTACCGGTGCATATAAGTGCATGGCTTGCAACACAATTTTTAAGTTAAATCCTGCGGTTTGTCCGAATTCGTCGCTTTGTGTCGCATGTAAGCCGGCACGATTGCGACTAAATCCAATCATGTGCAACACAATCGCCTACTAAATACCTGTCCCAGCAGCATGATCCCCAAAACGTTGGAAAACCCTACGGAAATGCAGCCGCAGGACCCTTAATAAATAAGCTCCATAATGGGGCAGATTTACTTACCTGGTCCGTTCGCGATCCAGCGGCGCGTTCTCTGCGCTGGATTCGGGTCCGGCTGGGATTCATCAAGGTAGTTCCTCCGCTGTCCACCAGGTGGCGCTGCTGTGCTGAAAAGCATCTGAATGCCCTGAAATTCACCGAGCCGGACCAAGTGAAGGTAAGCGCGTCCCAAGCGACACTTTTATTGTTTTAAATGCGGCGGGTTTTCCTAATCCATCGGGTTTTCGCACGGCCACGCCCCCCGATTTCCGTCACGTGCATGCCGGCGCCGATGCGCCACAATCCGATCGCGTGCGCCAAAATCCCAGGGCAATACAGGGAAAATCGGCGCAAATCGGAAATATTCGGGTAACACGCGAATCGGGCCCTTAGTAAATGACCAATGTATCTGAATCTCCCCCATAGTACTCTATGTAGAGAATTCTGTATATTTATGAAGGAGGACTGGACTCTAATCCTACTTTAGTATGTGTATAACCTTCAGTGTCATTGCTTGGGACAATGAGTCACTTGATGTTTATTTTAGCCCGCAATACATTTTGAAGAAATCCCAAAAGGAGAAAAGCAGCAGCTGTTATTTACTGCTACCAAAAGTGATTTTTCTCCTTTAAAATTTCCATACCCCACTGACCTAGTTTTACCCCGCCAATCAGTCATCAACCACAAGAATTAGAAGCTATGTGTCTAATGATAAGTTGAGGGAAGGGGGGCCGCGTCTTGTTTCCATCTTCAGCTTTTTTGTGCTTAACTTAGAAAATTTGTTTTCCTTTCTTCCCATAGCAAATATGCGTCATGGTTCTGGGGTTTACAACAAAACAGGAACAGGGTCAAGCCTGCAACCCATTAAATGTACAGAACGCTTTCACATCAACTTCAGACTCAATTCTGTCCTCAATCTATAGTTCAGCAGGATGCAAATTCTTTCTTTTTGTAAATGCCCTCTCAATTCCTGTTCCTTTCATCACTGAACGTTACTCTCTTTCACAAAGCTTTATTGAATGAAGTTGTTATGCCACTTCAAATAAACTCCAAAGAACAAATGCGATTGTCATGGCTCTGTGGTTGCTCCAGTGTGGGAAGTAGAGCGAAGCTGAAGTATTTCTGGACTAATGTAACAGCAGAACTGAAGTTCATCATTGCTGCTTATGCGCTTTCACTGCCATCTAGTGTTTACTGGTGAGAATAGATAAACTACCTGGACACCACAATTCTCCTATATATATATTTTTATTTTCCTTTTAATTCTTAAATGTTAAATATAAAATATTAAAGAAATAAAAATACGAATCCTCTGTTATGCTGGCATCTATTTTGCTGTGTTTAATTTGAATGACCAATGCATCCAATGCATAATGACCACCACGGATCTACCTATTAAGGTAGTGTCCATCCATGAAGTGTGACTGTTGTAATCTTATATTTGTCATCAATGGCCTCCTTCTAAAATCAAAATTTAAAATTATGATACTGAGCCTGAGGGACTACCCTAACCCCTCTGTAATCTTGCTTTGAAGACTGTTACATTGTCTCACACTCCCCCTATCCATTAAAGATTTGTACAGTGATCTTGGTACGGATAAGGTAGCCCCTGAGGTTTATCAGCATAATTTTAAAAGTTGATTTTAGAAGGAAGGAGGCCATGGGTGACATATATAAGAATATTACCACAGTGTCTTGATATATGATTAAATTTCTCTGCTTTATCTTGATTGAATTTGATGGTAGATTTCCTTTTGGTGAGTAAGACACATATGAATTGGAATAGCAGCAATTGCGGATTGGTGAAGTGTTAATAAGATTATATATTTTTTTTTACCCATTTTAAGCTCATTGACTCCTCTGCATTTGTTTCACTTTAGGTTGTTGTAAGTTTTTGATCGAATGTTCGTATTAATGGCATGAAAACCTCTACAGACTTGGTCCAACTGACAATTGTGAATACAAAGTTGGAATTAGCATTTCTAGGGCTCCAAGAAATTATGGGGGTCATTTACTAAGGGCCCGATTCGCGTTTTCCCGACGTGTTACCCGAATATTTCCGATTTGCACTGATTTTCCCTGTATTGCCCCACGATTTTGGCGCACGCGATCGGATTGTGGCGCATCAGCGCCAACATGCACGCAACGGAAATTGGGGGGCGTGGCCGAACGAAAACCCGACGGATTCAGAAAAACCGCCGCATTTTTTAAAAAAAAAAGTGTTGCGGAACTTACCTTCACCAGGAATAGGCCGGTGAACTTCAGGGCATTCCAGCTGGCCTCGGGGAACTTCAGCGCAGCAGCGCCACCTGGTGGACGTCGGAGGAACTACCTTAGTGAATCCCGGCCGGACCCGAATCCACCGCAGAGAATGCGCCGTTGGATCGCGAATGGACCGAATAAGTAAATCTGCCGCATTATGTTTTACACAATGCCCCAAAAGATACATCTACTTTATTCTTTGGCTTGGTATGATCACGGTGATACCAAATTTATAGTTTATATTTTAATACATTTTTAAAAGTGTTAACATTAGTTTTGACCACTTCTGACACTAATAACCTTTCATAGTTCCGTGTGTGGAGCTGTGGAGTTTTTACTACTATTTTAGACCCTGTAGGGTACTTTAACCCAAGACAGTCTGATTGTTCCTACAATATATTACAATACCACTGTACTGCAGTATATGGAATTTTTTCACATGATGTGCCACTGGTACATTGTAACGAATCGGCAGAAACCATACAGCCTCGGGTCCTAGAAAGACCTGAGGCCGTCATGGCAACTGATTATCACTTCCCGATGACGTCAAAGGGAGCGACAAAGACCAGACGGCGGCATAGCGTCCATAAGGGGTTGACACCTGCAATCGCTGCTAGCATTGATGGGTGTTAGCAGTGGGTGTTTGTTGCAATATGCAGCAAACCCTATGTCCACGAGCCCTCTTTATAGATGCTGAACAGCTCCATGCCGTAATAATGAGGCGCAGAACGTTAAGAGGTTAAACTATTGGTGTCTTGACAATACAGATACTGCGACGGTTGAATAATTACCTTTTCCATCCCTTGGCAACCTCCAATACACAACAATTAAGGCACACATTGCAGAATGGATGGATTTTCTTCTGTATAGTGTGGTTGTCATTAGGGCCTCATGCTCACGAGTGAGTGCAGTCAGTGATAAACGCTCCGTGTGTTGAAGGGACTCCTCTGATGACTGTAATGAACTGATATGCTGAGTAATCAGAGGTTCGGGTCAGGAGATCCCTTCAGCCCAAGGAGCGATTTTCACTGACTGCATTCGTTTTTGGACAAGAGGCCTAACTCCGATACACCATATTACATTGGGGATTTGAGGCAAATCCACTATAAATATGAAACATGTGCAAGTAGATACCTTTATTGTAGAAAACCCTCTACCAGATTTCACATGCTCTATCAGAAGAAAAAATCCAATATATGGAATAAATAATCAATATTTAGTATAGAAAGATAAGACCATTTGTCTCTTCTTAATAGTATTAACCAGTGGCAGACTGTGACGCCAGTTTAATTGCTGCCTTTTAACTATGTAGAGCTCTAGATAATCTTACAAATGAACTTGTTTATTCCAGTAGCACAGTTTTGCATGTACAGCAATTTACCTATATCTGGTTGATCTGTAAGAGGCAGATGTAAGAAGGTAATGAAAGGGGGAGAGTACTGTTTTCCAGTCTCATTATTATGAGCCACTAATTATCATACAAGTAATTGCCTGGTCTGATGTTACAGGTTTGCTAAAAAGTAACATTAATGCTGACTTGCAATTCCACAGGAGTGGGCTTGATTCTTATTCCAAGATGGAATCTATTTGTAAACTATGAAATCACTGGAAACAGACACAGCCAAGGCAAATATGTCATTAAGTCAGCATGTATTTTATAATAAGAGAGCCGGGACATTTACAATAATTAGGGTAATGACTCTCATGTCAGAGTTAAAGGGGTTGTTATATTTTATTTATGTATGGCTGGAGAGATTAAAAATAATAAAAACAGCATATACTCACTCTTTCTTAGTTCTTGTTTAGCAAAGGTCACTGCCGGGTCTCTGTGTGTATCCAGAGGCTGGTAGCTCGTCCTGACAACAGCCATGCGACTGCTACAGCCGTAGTTTCAGGCTGTAGCAGGCGTCTCCTTTTCCACTCACCACCGTTTCCACTCCTTAAAAAAATCTATAACTTTTTATTTTTCTATTTAAACAGCTGTGTGATGGCTTGTTTTCTGCATAACAAATTGGACTTAATGACAATATTTAATATTCCATGCCCTGTATTGGGAAGCTAGAACAAAAAATTCCAAACGCAGTGAAATTGGTGAAAAGCTGCATTTGAGCCATTTTGTTGTGGGCTTGATTTTTACGGCTTTCACTGTGCACCCTAAGTTACATGTCTACTTTATTATTACACTATTTATTACTGTTTTATAATGTTTTAATACTTTTACAAAAATTAAAACCTCCTGTAAAAATTCTTCATTTTGCCATCTTCTTATGCTGATAACTTTTTCATACTTCAATGTACGGAGCTGAGTGCGGTGTCATTTTCTGCAAGAAAACAAGAAATCCTTGGGTCATAGAAATATCTATGGTGGCCATTTTCTTTGAAATACTTTTTTTTACTATGTTTAATTTTTGTTGGGTTGCTGTATAAAAGGTTGGTACATAAAATGAGACTACTGGGTCTAGGGGAAAATCTGTGTATTTGGGTAAGCAGATGACTTAGTGATAGAAAACAGAGGATCATCATTAATGGCATATTGTCAGGTTGAGTTGTCGTTACCAGTGGGGTGCCACAAGGGTCAGTATTGGGGCCATGTCTTTTTAATATTTTTAATAAATACCTCATTTACAAAGGGTTTACAAAGTAGAGTTTCAATAGTTGCAGATGATAGTAAACTCTATAAAGTAATTATTACAGAGGAGGATTGTATAACGGTACACAGGGATTTGTGGAAACTGGAGGCCTGGGCTGACATGGCAGATTAAGTTTAATGTAAGGTTATGCACTTTGGTTGAAGAAATGAAAATTATAATTTTGTGTTAAATGACACATTTCTTGGTAAAACTGATGGAGAAAAAGACTTGGGGATAGTGGTGGATAGTAAACTCAATTTTAGTGATCAGAGCCAGGCGTCTATTGCTAAAGCAAATATAATTATGGGATGTATCAAGAGAGGAATACTGTAGACTCTCATGATAAAAACATAGTTTTGCCCTTATACAAATCATTGGTCAGACCACACATGGCATATTGTGTACAGTTTTGGGCACCAGTGTATGAAAAGGACATATTAGAACTAGAACCGGGGCAGAAGAGACTGACCAAGATTATTAGGGGAATGGAGGGATTAGAATAAAATGATAGATTACTAAACTTAGGGTTATTCAGTTTAGAAAAAAAGACGACTGAGGGGAGACCTCATTACAATGTACAAATACCTGAACGGACAGTACAAGGATCTCTCCAAAGACCTTTTTTACCTAGGCCTGAGCCCAGGACAAGGGGGCATCTTCTACGCCTAGAGGAGAGGCAATTCTACCATCAACATAGACAAAGGTTCTTTACTGTAAGAGCAGTGAGACTATGTAACTCTCTGCCGCAGGAGGTTGTTATGGCGGACTCTATGTACATGTTCAAGAGAGGCCTGGATGACTTTCTGTATGGCAATACTATCACATTGTATGGGAATAAAACTTTTTATTGATCCAGGGAGTTATTCTGGCCATCATATTAGGGGTCAAGAAGGATTTCTTCCCTTGGGCTAATTGGCATCAGCCTTGCATGGATCAATGCAATATAATGTATTAACCTTTTTTACGATGATACTATGATAGGAACAAGTAATTATCTGATTGCTTGTTCATTATAATACCCTGCATTGTATAGGCATTTATTATGGACAATGAACAATGATTGTCAACCCCTGAGAATGCTGTGGGGAGTGGTGATCATGGTATGAATTCCCTCGCAGGCATTGAAATGCCTCGCTTTGGCAAGTTACAGTAAGTAACAGATGACACCCCATGTTTTCTGATGCTGGTTCAGCTCCGGTGAACAGCTGGACAAGCATCAGCTTCATGATGTATAGTTACGTCATGGAGCGCTAAGTTATAGTGCTCCATGATATACCCTTACTTAAAGGGGTATTCTCATCTGGGCACTCACATTCAGTTTCTTTAATCTGCCATATGTAAACATTTCTTCAATTAGATGTTATTAAAAAAAATGTCCCTGTGTGAAGATAATTTCTCATACATGTAGTCTTATGGTCCCTTAGAAACGAGATGGCTTCCTCGGATACGGCCACGTCTGCTGGAGGGATTGCACAAAGACACAAAAGGTTTTTGTATATAAAATGTCCGGGAGTTACTACATGTCGCACAGCTGTCCTGTGGTTATGATCCCTTAATCCAGGTGGTACGGCAGGACTTTATAGCGCATGCCTGGCCGCCGCTGCCAGAGTGTGAGGTGGTCGTATCCGAGGAAGCTATCTGGTTTCTAAGGGAGAACATGACTACATTTATGAGAAATTATCTTCACACAGGAACATTTTTTTTTTATTAACATCCAATTGAAGAAATGTTTACATATGGCAAATGAATTTAATTAAATGTAAATGCCCTGATGGGAATACCACTTTGAAGTAACATTAATTGTTAAACTCCACATTAGAAAAACTGATTTTACAGACTGACCACAGTGCTGGGAATAATGCTTTTTCCCCAGCACCGTGTCCCTCCAACAGCTAGATAGGCGCCACTGCCCCCCCCCCCCAACAGCAACTTTGCCTCTCCAGCAAACATAGAGCCCCCCAGTTCCTTCTTCCCAGCAGCCACATTGTGGCTCGAGCAGCCAAAGAGCCCCCAGGAGTAACAGTTCCCCCAGTAGCCCCACTGCCCCCCCCAGCAGTCACAGAGTCCCCAGCAGTCACACTGCCCCACAGTAGTAACTGTTCCCCACAAGAGTCACTGTGCCCCCAGTAGCCCACACTGCCCCAGAAGTCACAATGACCCCAGTAGCCATACTGCCCCCCTGTAGCCACACTTCTCCTAGCTATAACAGTACCACCAGTAGCCATAGTGCCCTCAGTAGCCACTATTCCTCAGCAATCACACTGCCCCCAGTAGTCAATACCCCCCATCAGTCACAGTGCCCCAAGTAGCCACATTGCCCTCCAGTAGCCACTGACTGTGGCTAATTGTAATGTATACTGTGCAGAAATGCCACATACTGCAATACAGTTGTATTGCAGTATATGGTAGGAACAATCAGACCATCTAGGGTTAATGTACCCTAGAGGGTTTAAGAAATAGTGAAAAAAAAAAGAAAAAAAAGTTTAAAAAATGTAAAAAAAATAATAGAACTGATATAAAATATAATAAATAGTAAAAATCACAGACACATTAGGTATTGCCGCGTCCCAAAATGCCCAATCTATCAAAATATAAAAATGGTTATTGCCGGCGGTGACCTCCATGACGGGAAATGGCGCCCAAATGTCCGAAACGTGACTTTTACACCTTTTTACATGACATAAAAAATGTAATAAAAAATCATCAAAATGTCACACAGTCCTCAAAATGGCCCTCATTTCGCAAAAAATGACACATCACACAGCTCCGTGCACCAAAGTATGAAAAAATTATTAGCGTCAGAAGATGGCAAAAAATTTTTTTTCTTTTTTGTACACATTCGTTTAATTTTTAAAAATGTATAAAAACGCAATAAAAGCCGGATAAATTTGGTATCACCGCGATCACACCGAACCAAAGAATAAAGTAGAGGTGTTATTTGGAGCGCAGAGTGAAAGTCGTAAAAACTGAGCCCACAAGAACGTGACGTACATGCGTTTTTTTTTAATTTTTACACATTTGGAATTTTTTTACGGCTTCCCACTACATGGCAAAATAAATAACATCACGGGAAAGTAAAATTTGTTACGCACAAAATAAGCCCTCACACAGGTCTGTACACGGAAAAATTAAAAAGTTATGGATTTTTGAAGATGGAGAGCGAGAAATGAGAGAAAATACCCTGCGTGCTTAAGGGGTTAAATGCTGTATCCGGTGAACGGAAGCTGTTAAGTCAGCGTACCCTGCCAATGTATACAGAGGCACGGCACTGACGGGGGATGGTGCAGGACACTGGGAGCGCCGGCGAAGGAAAGTATAAGCTCATTTTTGCTTTCTTATTCCCCTGGCCGGTTATATGTTTTTTATCAAACCCAGACAACCCGTAAAAAGCTTTGGCATAGAGGTCAGAAATACTGTGTTATCTATGTGTCTTGTTATCTGTCCACTAATATTCAACATTACAAACATTTCGTGAAAATTGTGGAGTAGACGCAACTCACATTCCAAATTGGTAAATGTATCCATTCGCTGGTAAAACAACTGAAGTGTAAGGAATCACTGTAGTACTGTAAAGAACTACAAGTAGTGAAGTGTTCTTTAACTGGTCTAGTATGAACGGTTCCTTTAGTCAACTGGGAGAGGGACATTCTATCTTTTTGATACATGATGTATATTGTAATGAAACCTACCATCTACCATGAAATCTACCATCAAAATCAAGCATGATAAACCAGGGACTCTTACTCTTTTGTCCACAGGGCCTAACTTGCTGGTCAGTGGGGGTGTCAGTGATGAGACCCCACAGATCAAGAGAATGGGGGCCCAATGTACCTCTATTACACCCCTCGTCGATCCCTAAGGTGAGCGGAGCAGCCCTTAGCGCATGTCCGGGCTGCCCCATTCATCTTTATGGAGCTGCCAGAGGTTGCCGAGTGCCGTACTGGCTGCTCTGCTCACCTCACGGAGCGACAGGGTACATCGGTCCCCCAGTTCTCATGATCTGTGGGGTCTCATCCCTGAGACTCCCACAGATAAGAAAGTTGGGCCTTATCTTGTGGATTATGAAACATGTCTGATTAACTGCTGCTCACTTTCGCTGGCCTGAGCATCTTTTTCGGCGATTACACGGCTTGCACAGGTATTTGTGTGCAATGGCTTCTACACAATCTAGGGGGGGTGTCGTCGGATGATCTGACTGATTCGGACTAAGTGCGGGATTTACCTTTCAAATGTGTCGCAAGCCCAAGCACTTAAATGCACCACTAAAAAGATGGTAAACTCTGTCAGTCCAGAGCGGAGAAGCGACACGTGCATGAGATTGGGCACATGATCTTAGTGAATCACGGCACAGTGCATTATCCTCGGACAACGGGAATCATCCGAACTTCAGCGGGAATGCAAGTAAATGTGCCCCTATGGGTCCACAAAAAAAAAACATCTGTTTTATTCACTGATGGGGCTAAATAACCAGCTGTGATGCTTTCAATGCAAAGCTAAACCTTCATTTTTTTTTGGCCGAAACAGGAACAAAACAGAAAAAAACATAGATAAAAAGTAACGGATGTGCAACTATAGCTAATTATCCAATGCTAATGTGAAATAGCTCTTAATCAAGTCCACACTCCACAGCAATGCCCGGATTAATGTGCACAGTCCACATAAAAATGCCCACAGTAATTCCCACACTCTACAGTAATGCCCTCTAAATATAGTAATGCTTCTAATCCACAGTAATGCCCCCTCTATATAAAAATGATCCCAGTCCAAAAGTAATGCTCATCGTCTACAGTAATGCCTCCTTTATAAAGTAAGGCCCTCAGTCCAGAGTAATGCCCCCTTTTCATGTAATGCCCCCAGTACACAGTAATGCCCACTTTATAAATTAATGCCCCCAGTCCATAGTAATGGCCCCTTAATGATGTAATGCTCCCAGTCCACAGTAATGTCCCCTTTATAATAAAATACGGCCCCGCAGAAGATGGAAAGGAGACACAAAGGGGGTCATTTACTAAGGGCCCGAATCGCTTTTTTTCGTCGGGTTTCCCGTATTTTTCCTATTTGCCCCGGGTTTTTGCCGCACGCGATCGGATTGTGGCGCATCGGCGCCGGCATACCTTTATCACAATTTCTGAACAGTCATAAAACATGTACATTGTATTTGTTGCTTATTTTGCAATGTTGTTTTTGAAAACCAAATAAAATGTTTTACAAATAAAAAATGTAAAAAAAAATAATGCCCCGAGTCCACAGTAGTACCCCCAGTTGACGGTTATGCCACCAGTCCACATTAATGCCCGCTTCATAAATGAATGCCCAATTCAACAGTAATGCCTACACTCTTTAATAATAAACAAGAAAAAAACTAATGCTACTACTCACCTTTGTCTTCCCTTTTACCCCTTAACGCTGAAGCCACTTTTCACCTTCCTGACACGGCCCATTTTTTCAAATCTGCCCTGTGTCACTATAAGTGGTTATAACTTCGGAACGCTTTAACATATCCAAGTGATTTTAAAATTGTTTTCTCGTGACACATCGTACTTCAGGTTATTTGAAAAATTTTGGTGGTATGTTTTGCATTTATTTATGAGAAAATCAGATATTTGGTGAAAATTTGGAAAAATTTTAGATTTTTGAACTTCAAAATGTTCTACTTTTTCCATACATAGTCATAACCGCAAAAAAACGTAATAACTAACATTCACTAAATGTCTTCTTTATGTGGACATGGTTTTTTATGCATACTCTTATTATTGTAGGATGTTATAGGGCTTTGAACATTAGGTGCGATTTTTCACATTTTCATAAAAAACGCAAAATCCTGCTATTGAGGGACCTGCTCAGGTTTCAAATCACTTTGTGAGACCTAAATAAAAGTAAAACCCCATAAATTACACCATTATAGAAACTACGCCCCTCAACGTACGTGAAACAACTTTTATGAAGTTTGTTAACCCTTTAATTGTTTTACAGGGGTTAAAACAAAATCGGATGCAATTTTGAAAGTAAAATTTTTTTGGCTAAATTAATATGTTTTTCAAAAAATTTACAAATTCTCAGTGGATAAAATACCAAAACGCTCCACAAAATTTGATACCCAATCTCTCCCATGTATAGTAATACCCCATATATGGTGGTAACCTGCTGTATGGGCACACGCCAGGGCATCGAAGGGAGCTGCGCCATTCAGAGCAGATTATGCATTGTCAATTTTTATTGGCTATACAATCTTTATTTTTTTGGCAATTTGGACAAGGGCTTATTTTCTGCGACATGAGATGCACTTTACAAATACTTCATGTTAGTGGGTCATTAGCTTATTGATGAGATTTTATTAACTCTTGAATGTATGGGTGAAAAGAAAATTGTCAATTTTGGTTTACTTTCTTTTCGTATTTTTTTGGGGTCGTACACCGTACACTAAAAATATTATATTATCTTCATTCTATAGGTCACTACGATTACGGTGATACCTCATTTATATAGTTTTTCATTTCTTTTTACAATTTTACTGGATAAAAACTAATATAGAGGAAATCTCATTTGTTTTTGCATCGCCATCTTTTCGGAGACGTAACTTTAACAGTTTTTGGTTGACAGAGCTAGTTTAGGGCTTATTTTTTACGTGTTGAGTTGTTCTTTTCAGTGGTACCATTTTTGCGCACATAACTTTTTTTGATAACTTTTTAGAACATTTTTGTGTAGAGATTTTATGAAAAATGTACATTTTTGGCGTGTTTTTCGGGTTTTGTTTTTACGGCGTTCACCGAGCGGGTCCAATAATGTTTCTGAGTTATTGTACGGATTGTTACGGACGCGGCGATACCAAATATGTGGGGTTTTTTGGCGATTTTGTGTTTTTTTCACTTTATTGCATGTGTATAGGGAATATTTGTGTTTAGGGGACTCTAACTTTATTTAATTAATTATTTTTATTAAAAAATTATTTTATGTAGTGTTTTTAACATTTTTATTAACTTTTACAGGTTAGCTTGAACAAGTGATCCACTGATCACTTGTTCAAGCTCTTCTTCACATTACACAGTGTAATACAGATGTATTACACTGTGTAATGTAACACACTGAGCATGCTGCGCATGCTCAGTGTGTTACAGCCGGGTCCTGTCAGAAGGCAGGACCCGGCTCCCGGCAGGAGGATCGCGCAGCCCCGGGCACCGGCAGTCCCGGGGCTGCGATCAGAGCAGCGGACCCCCCCGGTAAGCGCCGCGGGGGGGTCCGATTCTTCTGAAATGCCCCTGCATGCCGCGGTCAGCGCGACCACGGCGTGTCAGGGGTTAACACCCACGATCGGAGAAATCTCCGATCGCGGGTGTTAGAGGCAGGTGTCGGCTATAATATATAGCTGACACCTGCAGCTTCTGGCGCCGGCTCCGTTCAGGAGCCGGTGCCAGAAGCATGACGTAATAGTACTGCATTTTGCGGGAACGCACCTCCCGCGATGCAGTACTATTACGTCAAATGTCGGGAAGGGGTTATCCTCTCAATCTTCTGTGCAGTGTGATTGCTGGTGACATCACATTGCGTCTTCTGCTCCCAGCTGCTGTATTGAGCTGCACGAAGCAGGAGACACAATATAGTTACATTACCGTATCTCCTACTCTGTGTGGCATTGCATGGCTAGAGTGGGTGAGTGGATGAGAGTGGGGAAAGCATACCACTCCAGCGAGGCAGGACGAGAAATCTGTAAACATTTGCCATAGCCTTTAAGAGTGGTGATGGATGAGTAATTTTCTTGCCATTTTGCCAAAAAGGTAGGGCAGGTGGTATAGTCTAGTGGAGGGTGTACCTTTCTGTTATTGAGGCCCAATAGTTTCAGTCTTTACCAACCAAGCCTGTCAGCACCCTCTGGGCATAGTGTGTAGCTTGTATATAGGGAATGGAAGTTGAGGGAGCTCCCTCCATTGAATTTCCATATCATCAGTTACGGATGTATATTAATTTATTAGATAAAATGCATTAAGATGAATCAAATGCGTTTCGGAGATATACCATGCCCCTTTTTCAAGTGTGAACGAGCAAAATGATAAAGCAGGACAGTACAATCAGATGGTGGCAAGGATAAACTAATAATTGGGATACATAGAGTACATATTGTTAAAGATGATCTTAAGGGTCTTTGGATACTCGAGCCTTTGATAGACTCTGGGATAATTGAACGGCACACAGAAGACACACATAGGTCATAGCTGAAGCTCACTCATAGTTTATTTTTGGCATGGAGCCTCCTTATGTAGAAAGTCATTAGGTACTTTGCATACTCTTTTTGTAGATTATTTTCAATACCTTACTTTTTAAAGCTCAAGATTAATCTGTCGAATTTGATCAACTGTGGGTGTGTGTGATGGGATTCCAGTGTATGATGGCACTGAGATTTCTAAACTAAGGGCTCTAATTAGATTGTCTCTTTCCTTAAAGGGGTATTCCCATCTGGGCATTTACATTTAATTTAATTCATTTACCATGTTGTAAACATGTCTTCAATTGTATGTTATTTAAAAAATGTTCCTGTGTGAAGATAATTTCTCACAAATGTAGTCATATGGTCCCCTAGAAACGAGATGGCTTCCTCGGATACGACCACCTCACATTTTGGCAGCGGTGGCCAGACATGTGTTGTTGAACCCTGCCTGACCATCTGGATTCAGCAAACATTACCACAGGATGGCTGTAGGACATGCAGTAACTCCTCGGAAATTTCATATACAAAAACCTTTTGTTTCTTTGTGCAATACCTCCAGCAGAGGTGGCCGTATCCGAGGAAGCTATCTCGTTTCTAAGGGACTACATTAATGAGAAATTATCTTCACACAGGAATATTTTTTTTAATAACATCCAATTGAAGAAATGTTTACATGTGGCAAATGAATTCAATTAAATGTAAATGCCCAGATGGGAAAACCCCTTTAAGTAGATGGTCTATTCCAAAAGGTATAAGTCATTGAACTAGATTCTTGTTTGCATGACTAGTGTCTTATTAGCCTTAGAAAAAATAAACTGAAAAACCTCTGTCTTACTCTAGATTATACCGCTCTATATTCCAACATACCACATATGAAAGGAATTGAAGCCGTAAAATGTTATCTAGATAAGGACTCAAAAATTCTGGCCCACCAAGGCAATTTTGTCCTAAAGGCTATTCTTTTCATACTTTTCCAGAATTACTTCATGTTTCAGAATACTATTTCTAGACAAACTAGAAGGACAGCTATGGGGGCATGCACCCAGCTTCGCCTCTTTATATATGGGGAAAATTGAAGTAAGATTTAATTTACACAAAGAACTCTTGGAATCCCAACATAATCTTTTACAAACGCTACATAGATGACCTAATCATCATTTGGAACTTTCCAATAGCCTCCATCAATGAACATGTCAACTAAATGAACAATAATAATTGCGGACTACAGTTTACAGTCACCTTCTTCCCACCATGACCAATTTGAATACTGTTGACACAAACAGTTACTTGCATTTTAAAAAGTGCTTTCCATTAGAAACGGAAAATAATAATTGGCGTTTTTAAAAACCAAAGTTTTAGCGAGAAAGGCTTCCCCAAACCCCTTGTTAAAGCAACTTATCAAAAACAGGCTGAAGCCATCCCTTAAAAATAAAAATAAATATCTGACTTTGAATCATTTTCCAATCTTCATCACTAAATATAACAGTAATCACTATAACCTTCAGAATATTTTAAGGATATACTGATGATCCTTTCTTGAAGAAAGATCTCCCTAAACAACCTAAAATCACGTATATACGCTCTTGAACCCTTAGGCTACATTCACACAATTCATACATCGGCACTGTGGAGAGAAGCAGGGGATGAGCGCTGCTCACCCCCGCCCCTCTCCTTAGGAAGAAACAGCGCACAGCGCCGTATCACGGGAAAATATCTTTTCCCGGGCTACGGAGCGGTACGGTGCCGCACCATACCACTCCCGTACAGGGCCGTGAGTCCATAGAAGCCGTATATACGTCCCCCATACATGTGTGTGAATGTAGCCTTAAAGTAATGCTAGCCCCAAGTAAATTACACACAAAAAGTTTACAACCAAACTAACTTAACCAATTTATAAATTGCTCCTCTTCATACCTGATCTTCCTACTCGAGTAGGGCGCATCTGCCTCAGTCTCTGAATACACATGAAGGGTAAAACATAGCGTATCTCGTCATGCAGCCTCCTGCCACAAGAAGGACTTTACTTTTTTTCTCTGTGACACCTGTAGAACAAGTACCCGATACCTGTTATGATCGCTTTCAATTACTCTGCAAAAGAGAAATGTTTTGGAAATGCAAATTTCAACATAAATTGCTTACATCCACAAGGTCCAAATAAGATGTTAAAAAAAACCTTTTAATTAATTTATTTTTTTAAGGGTAGCTAGACAGTTGGCCCACTGTGGTTAAGTTGTCTAGTAATGGTTGTAGGAAGGTAGGGGTCTGATATTACTAAGAGTAGGTCATCCACAAAAGTGGAGACCCTAATCTCTTTTAAGGGCTAATCCTCACGTCCCTGCGCTGTTTTGTGAACTTATATTATAGCTTTATGCTAATTTTGTTATGCGGCTACTGGGGCGTGGAGTAGCCACAGCTGTGGCTACACGGCGCAGCTACTCCACGCCCCAGTAGCCACTTTACCTCTCCTACCCACAATCTTCGGCGTCTGTGCGGTCTCTGCTCCGAAACTGGCTCATTGTAACAAATCTGCAATACCAGACAGCCTCGGGTCTGGCGAACACCAGAGGCTGTCATGGCAACTGATCACCACGCGCCGCCGTCTTTAAATGCCACCAGCGTCATCGGCAGTGTTAATACCCGCAAACGGTATTAGCGGTGGGTGTTTGCTGCAACATGCAGCAAACCCCACCTCTGTATGAAAAGGACTCACAAGCAGAGCGTGAAGGGGTTAAACAATCTCTATACATAACTTGTAAAGCTACACTGAAATGGTATGCTTCAATGAGTAATGATATAATTTACTGTTTCCACAAAAGTTCTCAGTGTTTAAATTCTAGAAACACATGCAAGTCCTACCGGATGTGCTACAAGGGCCAAAAGTAAGATTAAAATGTCAACTTAATTGACTGTGGACTTTGCTTAGTGTGTGAAATGAAGAACTCTACCCCCTTGTGGATAAAGGTCACAGCCCTATCTCATTACACTCCACGCACATTTACTTTAAGCTCCATTTACTCTTAATAAAATACACAGGAAACAATATTTCTTTGCCTGAAATTACTGACTAGGAAAGGGTGTAACAAGGCTGAACCAATGTCCTTTTGTCTGCTTAAATTACAAGAACTACTTAAAAGCTAGAAGTATATAGTTACACATACATATGCATGAGAACTAGTGAAACAGAAGCTAGCTACGCTCTCAGCACAGTTACAAGGTTCAGTCTGAGGACAATTATGTGACAATCACAACCCTTTACATAGAGTCAACAGTGTGACAGTGTCAACAGATTTCGGGCACAATTTCCTGCTTCTTTGCCTAGATAGGTTCTGTAGGTTTGTTCTTAAGTTGAATTTGTATGCAAGTCAAAATTGTATATTATATAATTATAACCCCTAACTATTTTTTTTTTGGTCTCTGTGACAATAGGATTTCCTCTTATTGGCCTGGAGTTACTTTTTAAGAAGACCATGGTCCAAGATATGGCCCTTTGGCTCCTAAGACCTCTATTCAGGCCCGAACCCCTTTCAGTCAACAAGGAAGAACCGCTTTCCTCTCAACATCTTCATATTCTGGACCTCAAAGACGCTGGTAGAATCAGCCTCAGAAGAAGGTACCTGTCGGTAGAAGCAGTTCAGGATGAATGGCTTCAGGAGAGAGACATGGAAGGAGTTCTGAATGCACATGGTTAGAGGAAGGCGAAGCTTATAAGCCCCAGGATTGATGCACTTCAGCACCTAGAAAGGACCCAAAAAACGTGGCCCAAGTTTGTAACAGCTGGACATACTTGGAGGACAGCCACACTTTATCACCCGGAGAGAAGGTCTGAGGTGGCCTGCGTTTCCTATCAGCTTGGATCTTGGTGCGAACAGATGCCCAAAGTAGAAACTGATGTGTCTGCTCCCAGATGGATTTGAGATCTTGAATCAAATCTTCCACCGCAGGAACATCCTTAGGAACAGACCGAGGGAGAGGTGAGCGTGGTATGCATCCAATGACAAAGAAGGTGGCAGCCCCGGCAGATTCAGAGTCCAAGGAATCATATGAGAATTCTGCCCATGGAGGCAGTTAAAGAGTTTCGTGATCAAGGGTAGTTGGTAGTGGTTCTTTGCAGTAACTTTATTAAGCCCACGATAGTCAATGCAGGGTCGGAGAGAACCATCTTTTTTCGCCACAAAAAAGAATCCAGCACTGACAGGAGGAGACTCCTGCAAGACTTGCGGTTGAACCATTTCTGCAAATTCTCCTTGATGTAGGCCAACATAGACACTGTTTCGGATACAGGCAATGGATACGCCCGACCTCGTGGAGATGTGCCCAGGAGCAGCTGAATGGGACAGTTGTATGGACGGTGTGGGGGAAGAATCTCTACTTTTTTTCGTAAAAGACATTGGCATAGTCCATATAAGAAGCACCCACCAGAGACTTGGAGCTCACCGCGGAGAGCATGGTGGAAACTGGATGGAGAGGCATGAGACAGTGAGATTGGCACTCTAGGGCCCCAACGCAGAATCTCCCCAGTCTGCCAGTCAAGCACACAAGTGTGTTTGGGAGGCCTAAAAGCATAGAAGATGTGGATCTAGGAAGTTCATAAACCGATTAGGCTCTCTTTGTGCAGAGATAGAAGCTTGGTGCGATAATGGACTGGATCACAGAGGATCTGCCCACTGACAGACTGGATGACTAGTGCATTTTCAGGGCGGACTATAGTAAGGCGATACTGAGAGACAAGGGCAGCATCCACAAAGTTTCCTGCAGGGCCGGAATCCAGGAAGGCCGAACTTGAAACTGGCTCCCTGTCCCAGAGCTGAGTAGAACAGGTATTTTAGCCGTGGAGAACCTTTGCTCTCACCTAGGGACGCTTCTCCCAAGAACCCTAGGTGTGCGCATTTCCCGGATGCTGAGGATAGACTGAGCAAGTCTGAAGGAAGTGCTTCGGGCTGGTACAATAGAGATAGAGATTCCCCCTTGCTTTTGTCAGGAATGCTCTTGAGTAGACAGACGAGCTCTATCCACCTGCGAGTTTCTCTGTAGCGGACACGGAAGATGGCTGAGGCGTTCTCTGGAAGAAAGGAGCCAGGCAGGGCAAACGCCAGGTCCTGACTTGCACTAGAAAAGTAGTACCATCTCATCAAGGGCACTTTTGATATATGCTGCATATTGCAGCAAAGACCCATCGCTAACACCCGCAGTTGTTAACCCCACTCAACACCACTCGTGGGGGTTAACCCCTTGCCAACAGCACTTAAAAGACGGCGGCGCTTAGGCATCACTATCTTTGTTGAGATCGCCGCTCCCCCACACATTAACAGGGGGCGGCGATCTGTTGCCAAGATATCCTCGGGTCTTCGTCATACTCCTCGACAGTGGATCATTGTTATGAATCCTATGTAAAAAACCATATACTGTAATACAGTAGCATTGAAATATATGGTAGGAGCGATCAGGCCATCAAAAACAAAATAAGCAGTAAAAATCACAAACACATAAAAAAAAAAAACGCTGCAACCCAAAATACCCTATCTATCAAAATATAAAAAGGGTTATTGCCGGTGGTGAACCATTAAAGGAAAATAGCGCCCAAAATGTGACTTTTACACCATTTTACATCACATAAAAAGTAATAAAAAGTGAACAAAATGTTGCACAGTCTTCAAAATGGTAGCAATGAAAACATCAGCTCATTTCACAAAAAATTACCCCTCACACAGCTCTGTACACCGAATTATGAAAAAGTTATCAGCGTCAGAAGATGGCAATTTTTTTTTTCTTTTCGTACACGTTCGTTAAATGTGATCGTACCGAACCAAAAAATAAAGCAAAAAAAAAAAACATCCGGCCTTAAGGGATTAAAGGGCCAGTAGAATTTATTAATTACATTTTAGCTCATAATTTAAGGACCCATATGTATATGAATTATGATGTATGAGGTTAAGGGGGCTGCCTTACAACCTAGCAAAAAGAGGCATTATTTTCATTGTCCCATCATGCTGATTTTAAAAATGCCTTTGTCATCATTCTGAATCATTTAAGTAGTTTAGATAGGTTTAATTCATATTATCTGGCTCCTTTCCAGCAGCGAATATTATTTTGAAGTCAATGGGCCATATTTACTAAGGGTCCAGGGATCGCATTGCCGCCAGACTTCCCAACGCTTCCGGGATTTGCGCTGCTTTGGCTGGTATTTAGAAGGGAATTGTGTCGCATGTGATCGAATTTTCATGCGTAAAATTACTTCTGATCTCTATGGACTGCATATTTCGCTATATATTTAGAAGCTAATTCGACTTAATACATAAAGTTCAAGTTACCATACATACTCCAGTATAAGCCAAGGCACCTAATTTAACCAGAAAAAACTGGGAAAAATTATGACTTAGAATAAGCCTAGGTTGGAAAATGCAGCAGCATTCAGTTAGCTTCCGCTTTGTTCAGTTAGCCCTCTATATCACTCAGTTAGCTGCCTCATCATTCAGTTAGCTCTTCATAGCATTCAATTAACCCCCCCTTCTTTTTCAGTTTGCCCCCATGTTTCCCTCGTCTCCTTACCGTTGCAGGTCCTTTCACTTCCAGGGAGATACATCCTCCTGGGAGCTGCAGGTGTTCAGAGATGGCTTTACTGCCGGTGGTGGTAAAAAAGCCGGCGGACCGTGGGTGCCACCGTCTTGGATTTGATCGTCACTCCCCGTTACGTCATCGGGGAGCATAAATCTGGTGCTATGACAGCCTTGGGTCTTTATAAAACCTTTATTTTTTTTTTTACTATTTTTCAGACACCTTAGGGAACGTGTCTGAAAAATAGTAGAAAAAATATATTAAAAAAAGTTAAGATCAAAATAAATAAATAAATAACCTAAAAAAAAACCTAAAAATGAAAATCACTCCCCTTTCCCTAGAACTGATATAAATAAGCAATAAAAATCATAAACACGTTATCTATCTCCACGTCCCAAAATGTCGGATCTATCATATTATAATAATTTTTAATCCAGGCGTTGAACCATGTAATGGAAAATAACGCTCAAAGTTTTGCAACATTTAAAAAATGTAACGAAAAGTGATCATAGGGGTAGCATAGAGAACATCATCTCATCTCGCAAAAAATGACACCACACACAGCTCCGTACACTGAAGTACAAAAAAGTTATTAGCACAAGAAGATGGCAAGATGAAGAATTTTTTTGTACAGCAGGTTTTAATTTTTGTAAATGGATGAAAACATCATAAAACCTATTCAGATTTGGTATCTGTGTGATCGCACCGCCCCAAGGAATAAAGGAGACATGTCACTTAAGGCGCACAGCGAAAGTTGAAAAATCTATGTCCACAAGAAAATCCAATTTTTCACCAATTTCACTACATTTGGAAATTTTTCCCTGCATCCCAGTACACATCATTAAATATTAAATACTGTCACTATGAATTGCAATTTGTTGAGAGGAAAACAAGCTCTCACACAGCTCTTTACATGAAAAAATAAAAAAGTTATAGATTATCGAAGGTGTGGATTGAAAAATGAAAAAGGGCTTGGTCGTTAAGGGGTTAAAAATGTTGTTTGCTGCAACAGGGCCTACAAATGGAGACTCTTCTGTTGTATGCCCACTAGATGTGTCTGAATGGAGCCTTTTAATGTTAATACACAAAGAAAACCCACTAATAGAATAGAATAAGGGTGAAGCCGTAAAATAAGACATATTCTGGTCATACAGCTTCCAGGAATAAGACAGTGGGGTTGCTTGATATTCTTGGAACTAGCACTGGCCCATAATGGATAACTAAACTAACATTCCTTTAAGGGAGAGGCCTAAAACTTATATTTAATATTTAACAAAGAAAAAGACTGAAAATCAGTATCTTATAAGCAAGAGAATGGAAGAAAAGCAGAGACTGGTATGTTGCTAAGGGTTGTATATACTTTAATGCAGAATGTGGCAGGGCTGTTTGGTAGATGATTTGGGTGCCTTAGCATTTATACAAGGTGGAAATATTATGTAATGCCTTTAGTGTAAATATCCTTACCTCACCACACTCACAAATGAACAGTCATGGACCACATCACTAATGTAGTAATAACTCTAGAATTATGTAACTGACCCAAGTGAGAAAACTTTCTCATAAAACATTGAACTTCATGTTAGTGGTAAACCTTGGTTGATGTTTTACAGGTACTGTATATATTTAAAAAATGTGGAAAAATTCACCACATATAGAATTCAGCATTTTCTGCTCTTCAATCTTACTGCCCAAATTAAAGGGGTTCTCCGTGATTACAAAGTCTTATGTGTCTCTGGAGCCGTCAAAAATAATAAACAGCTGATACTCACTTTCCCCCGGGAGGGACGGAGAAGGTGAGAATAAACTCTTTATAATTTTTAACCTCTAACCCCCAAGCAACGTATGTAAAGTTTTCTAATCCCAGGCAACCACTTTAAAAATATTTCTGCTTTGTTTTGGCATAATTTGTGTCACTTTATTTCGATAAGATGTCTGCCTCCGCACATTTTCCAAATGTTTTCCTATGATCTGTTTTAGGCGAGTCTGTCACAGATACAAAAAACTGACAGCGTAGTAGCAGTGCTACTATAGACAGTAGAGTGATCAGTGGACTTTTTTTTCTTTTACAAGTTTTCCTTTCCTGGCTTAAAAATAGGAAATGGTAAGCTTGGCCTCCTTTTGCTACAATGCAAAAAATAAAAATAAACAAACATGCTAGGTATCCACAAATTTCTGGTATATCAAAATATAAAAATAATTATCCCTTATGGTGAGCACATAAAAAATTAAATAGAAAGTACCGTATAAACTCGTACTGCACCGAGCATCGGAGGGTGAGTATATAAGTTTGGGGGCTGGCTGTATACTACTGGGGGCAAGCTGGCTGCATACTACATGGGGGCAGCCTGGCTGTACACTACATGGGGGCAGCCTGGCTGTACACTACATGGGGGCAGCCTGGCTGTACACTACATGGGGGCAGGATGGCTGTATACTACATGGGGGCAGGCCGGCTGTATACTACATGGGGGCAGGCTGACTGTATACTACATGGGGGCTGGCAGGCTGTATACTACTGGGGAATGGCTGGCTGTATACTGCTAGGGGCTGGCTGTATACTACTAGGGGCTGGCTGGCTGTATACTACTAGGAGGTGGCTGTATACTACTGGGGGCTGGCTGTATACTACATGGGGCTGGCTGGCTATATACTACTGGGGGCTTGCTGGCTATATACTGGATGGGGGGGGGCTGTGACCAATGCATTTCCCACCCTCGTCTTATACGCGAGTCAATAGTTTTTCCTAGTTTTTGGTGGTAAAATTAGGGCTCTCGGCTTATACTCGGGTTGGCTTATAAAGTCTCCAAAATGGGATCAACGAAAATTACAACTTTACGTGCAAAACGTGATACCTCACATAGATCTGTACAACTAAGTGTACTGAAGTTATGGGTGTTATAACAGTTATTTTCAAAATAATTGTTATTTACAAAAATGTTTGTTTTTAAAAAAAAATATATACAAATACAGGCAGTCACAGACTTAAGGACAGCCGACTTACAGAGGACCCTTAGTTACAGACGGACCAGGCTGCAATGATCAGCTGTAAGGTTCCTGTAATGAAGCTTTATTAATAATCCTTGCCCTCATTACAGCAAAAAATGTTATAAATCCAATTGTCACTGTGAAAATTTTTTTTTTTGGCTGGAGTTACAATTATAATTTATACTGTTCCGACATAAAAATTTAACTTAAAGGACATCTACCATCACATTAACTGACAGTAGATGACTATTATGTGTCTCCCGAACCCGTCCCAGGCTTCATTTCTTATATCTTTGTATGGCCGCATTTCTGTAAAAAATAAGTTTAGGAGATATGCACGGTGCTCTGCACCACCATATAATGCCAGCCGCGTTCTTAGAACCGGTGATGTCATCCGCTCTCTTTTCATATTTCACCGGCTCTCAGAATGCGGCTGGCACTGCACCAGGGTGAGCATAGCACCACAGGCTAATTTGCACATCTTATAAACATATTTGTTAAAGAAATGCGGCCATGCAAAGATATAAGAAATGAAGCTTGGGACACACAGGGACAGGACGGGGAGGTAAGTAATGGTCAGTTACCATCAGGGTAACCTGGGAACGGCCTGTTTGGTATTTCGGTGATCATTTTGACCAGAGAATAAAGGGAATGTGTAAGCCAGAAAGCTACAAAGCTCATAACAAAACACAGCTGTTTTTCTTGTCAAGTGTACTGTATTTAGAATTTTTTCCAGCTTCGCAAAAGATTGTATGAAATATTTAAAATTGATACTAGGAAGAACTATTTATCCCATAGATAATAAGCCTTTTAAGTTCTGTAAATTGAAAAATACCCTTCCCCCATGAATTACCACATTTTAAAACTAGTATCCTCTAAAACTATTACAAATTTCTGAGGAAAAGACAGAATAAAGGTTTACTTCAGAATTTTCTAATTCAATCAAACATTTCTTTAACCCTAAAATTTGTACAGGATAAAAGAAAAAAGGCGCATCTCAAAATTTGTTGCACAAGACTTACCAAAAGTGGATGTAAACTGCTTTACAGGCTACAGAAAGTAAAGGTGGCCATGGAGCTTTTGGGTCAGATCTTGACAAAACAAAGTTTAGGCGCCAAGATTAATTTGCAAAGCTTCTGACATTTCCATAACTCCCCAGGGAGCGGGCCAGAATCCGGTATGGGACCATGGCTTACTGGACTTACTCCGGACACACTCGTCTCCTTGGGTGGTTTTAAACTCTTTCATGCAGACAGGACAAGGGATAGGGGTAAGATGAAAGGAGGAGAGCTGGCGATATTTGTGAATTAAAGATGGTGTGACTTTACGCATATTACAATTAAGGAGCAAACTTGCAGTAAAGACATTGAACTGTTAGCTATGAGTATTAGACCATTTTATCTGCCAAGGGAACTATTCCATGTCATTTTCATAGCTGCTTATGTGCCCCCCTCTGGGGATGCTGATAATGCCTGTAAGGTCCTACAATGTGCGCTGAGCCGGCTGCAGACACTGCACCCCCAGGGCCTCTTTCCGGTATCTATAGATTTAGCATCTAACATCTGAATTGCCAAATTTCACACAGTATGTATCCTGCCACACAAGGGAAAATAAAACACTGGACCTCTTTTTTGCTAATGTAAGGGAGGCATATAAGTCATTAGCCCTACCTGCCCTGGCAAGAGCAGATCACAACATTGTGCACCTATGCCCTGTGTACCTACCCCTTGTACAGAGAGAAAGAGCTGTCATCCGCACAGCATGGATATGGTCTGCGGAGGCTGAAGAGGCTTTGAGGGATTGTTTCAACACAACTGTATGGGAAGTCCTGCAGGATTCTTATGGGGACATTGACGGCCTAACACACTGCATAACGGATTATATTAACTTCTGTACAGAGAACACGGTACCCACAAAAATGGTGAGGTGCTTCTCTAACAACAAACCCTCTATTAACCCTGATATAAAAGCTCTTCTTAAAGAGAAAAAGTTGTTTTAGATTAGGTGATAGGGAAAACTTGAGGATTGTTCAAAAGGAGCTGGGACGACAAATAAGGGAGGGGAAATCCAGATACAAGAGGAAGATAGAGGAGCAGATGCAACAGGAAAACATCAGTGGGGTCTGGAAAAGCCTCAAATCAATATCTGGTCACAGATAACCTGTCTCTCAGGTACCGCGGATAAGGAGTGGGTTAATGAATCTTAATCTATTCTTCAATAAGTTTGATCACACACCTGCCCCTCCACCGGCATCCCCACTGAGACAACATGAGCCCATGTCATCAGGAAACCACTCTATTGTCTCCTCCACACTCACTGTCCCCCCACTAGATCTATGCTGTTAGCCCTCATCTCCAGGTCAGTCAAACAAATTGTCAGTCATCAGGCTACAAAGCGATCCTTACAAGTGCCCAGGTGAGAAGAGAGCTAAAAAGTCTCAAAGTGGGCAAAGCTGCAGGTCCAGACACAAGCTTCCAGCATCGCCAGACACAAGGCTCTATTTAATTCAATGAAATACATTTTTGCCCAGCACAGGATTTGAACCCACAATCTCCACACTCCACCTGCCATAAAGGTACAGGACAGAGCCTCTATCCACTAGGCTAAAAGATTAGTGGCTGTCTATGGGAGGATTTTAAGAGCTTCACTGTTACACTGTGACACAGGCTCCATGCACATACAAAGAGGGATTTTCTCAGAGATTATTATTGATGATGATTGACATTGATGATTGATATTGTTGATGATTGATATTGATGATGGTGATTATTGATATTGATGATGATTGATATGATATTTTGAGCATATAATACAGTTAAATGCCAAAAAATTAGGGGTCATTGAGACAGGCGTGTTCGCTGCCTATCTTCAAAAAATGCGTGCCACTTGTTATTTTTAGATTTGCAAAAAAAGCTGATGGGTTTCTTATCTACTTCTTGCCCCGCGCAATTGGTTGCCTAGCAACATTTGAGAAAAATAATAATCTGCATACGGATATCACGTATGTGCCTTCCATTTTTTTGGGGATCCATCGACTTCTATGGATGCACGTGGTCTGCATGATGCACTTTTCTGCACATCCGGTCTGCACATCCATGAAAAACAGTGGGTCCGTATGCCATCCGCAAATAAAGGGTAGAACACAGACATCAAAAACCCGTGAGCCCTATATTATACCCGTACTATTTAGTATAGTATTTTATATATTTACATATACTACACTGTCAGCTTTTCTTGGCAAATCACTGGTGACCGTTACTGATTGTATGTGTTTCAATGGAAATGCAAATGTAATCAGGCTGAGCCCCGCCCCCAGACATTTGCACTGCATTTCTAAATGCAATTTAAACGCCCCATGTGACTGCACCCTAAACATTCATTTACTTTTTTCTTTTCTTGAAAGTAACATATTGGTATTGAGTATCGCAATACTTTTCTGGGTATCGTATCGCAACCCTAATCTGATGTAGACTTGCATGCAAAAAAATCTGCATCTAGTACTTGTTTTTTAATGTGTATTTTTTATAATGTATGCAGGCATACTTGCACACATTGCATATTATGTTGATATTTTACACACAGATTATAATGCAGACAATAAACAGAAGCAGTTTATTCTCATATATTCTGAAAAAGTCCTGTGAGAAACACATACCTTATGGGAAAAAGCATAAGAGGAACAAGAAAAAGCCAATGTGGCTTACTAGTCTTGTAAGGAAAGCAATAAGCGAGAAAGATAAGGCGTTTAAGGTGCTAAAATGTGAAGGTAGCGATGAGGCATTACAGGATTATAGAGAGAAAAATAAATCCTGTAAAAAGTAGATAAAGGCCACAAAAATAGAGACTGAGAGAAATATTGCCAGGGAGAGCAAAAATAATCCCAAATAATTTTTCAAGTATATAAATGATAAGAAACTAAAAACAGAGAATGTGGGCCCCCTTAGGAATAACATGGGCGTCATGGTGGAAGGAGATGAGGAAAGGGCCAATCTACTGAATCGCCTTCTCAACTGTCTTTACCCAGGAAAATCCCCTGGTGGAAGACACAATGAGGAATAATGTAAATTCTCTTTGGAATGTCAACAGTTTAACCCAGGAAGAGGTACGGCGCCGCCTCGCAACCACTAAGATAGATAAATCACCGGGGCCAGATGGCATACACCCCCGGATTCTGCATGAACTATGTACTGTGATAGACCGTTATTTTTAATACTTGAAGATTCACTGAGGACTGGTTATGTTCCACAGGACTGGCGCATAGCAAATGTGGTACCAATATTCAAAAAAGGATCAAAAAGCGATCCTGGAAACTACAGACCTGTGAGTCTAACTTCTGTGGTGGGGAAAATATTTAAAGGGTTTGTTAGAGATGCTATCCTGGAGTATCTCACTGTGCACAACCTTATAACCCAGCGTCAGCATGGGTTTATGAGAGATCGGTCCTGTCAGACTAATCTGATTGGTTTCTACGAGGAGGTAAGTTCAAGACTGGATCTGGGGGACGCTGTGGATGTTGTATATCTGGACTTTCCAAAGGCATTTGACACCGTGTCACATAAAAGGTTGGTATATAAAATGAGACTGCTGGGAAAAGGGAAAAATCTGTGTATTTGGGTAAGTAATTTGCTTAGTGATAGAAAACAGAGGGTCGTCATTAATGGCACATTCTCAGATTGGGTTGACGTTACCAATGGAGTGCCACAGGGGTCAGTATTGGGGCCACTTCTTTTTAATAATTTTTATTAATGACCTTGTAGTGGGTTTACACAGTCAAGTTTCAATATTTGCAGATGATACCAAGCTGTGTAAAGTAATAAATACTGAGGTCGATAGTTTAGCATTACAGAGGGATTTGTGGAAGCTTGAGGAGTGGGCAGAGAAATGGTTGATGAGGTTTAATGTAGATAAATGTAAAGTTATGCACTTGGGCCATGGAAACAAAAAGTATAATTATGTTCTAAACAGTCAATTACTTGGTAAAACTGGAGCTTAAAAAGACTTGGGGGTATTGGTGGATGGTAAACTTAATTTTAGTGACCAGAGTCAGGCGGCTGCTGCTAAAGCAAATAAAATTATGGGATGTATCAAGAGAGGAATAGATTCTCATGATAAAGACATAGTTTTGCCCTTATACAAATCCCTGGTCAGACCACACATGGAATATTGTGTAGTTTTGGGCACCAGTGTATAAAAAGGATATAGTAGAGCTGGAACGGGTGCAGAGGAGAGCAACCAAGATTATTAGGGGAATGGGGGGACTAGAATACAATGACAGATTACAAAATGTGGGATAATTCAGTTTAGAAAAAAGACGACTGAGGGGAGACCTCATTACAATGTACAAATACCTGAACGGACAGTACAAGGATCTCTCCAAAGATCTTTTTATACCTAGGCCTGAGCCCAGGACAAGGGGGCATCCTCTGCGCCTAGAGGAGAGCCGATTTTACCATCAACATAGACAAAGGTTCTTTACTGTACGAGCAGTGAGACTATGGAACTCTCTGCCGCAGGAGGTTGTTATGGCGGACTCTATGTACATGTTCAAGAGAGGCCTGGATGCCTTTCTGAAGAGAAAAAATATCACGGGTTATGGGGATAAAACATTTAATTCTTAAAGGTTGGACTTGATGGACTTGCGTCTTTTTCCAGCCTTATATACTATGATACTATAAAGGAAATCTATCAAAATAAACATGATTGTTTTTGTTTTGTTAAAAATCTACTTTTAACCCCTTAAGGATGCAGGGTTTTTTCGCTCATTTCTCGCTCTCCAACTTCAAAAATCCATAACTTTTTCATTTTTACGTGTACAGAGCTTTGTGAGGGCTTATTTTGTACGTAACAAACCCGTAATGTTATTTATTTTAACATGCCGGGTACTGGGAAGCTGGAGAAAAATTCCAAATGTGGAAATATTGAAAAAAAAAACGCAGGTGTGTCACGTTTTTGTGGGCTCAATTTTTACAACCATGACTGTGCGCTCCAAATAACACCTCTACTTTATTTTTTGGTTTGGTGCGATCGCGGTGATACCAAATTTATCCGGGTTTTATTGCATTTTAATACATTTTCAAAAATTAAACAAATGTGTACAAAAAAGAAAATAATTCTTTTGCCATCTTCTGACGCTAATAACTTTTTCATACTTTGGTGCACGGAGCTGGGGAGGTGTAATTCTTTGCGAAATGAGCCAACGTTTTCATTACTACCATTGTGAGGTCTGTGCGACATTTTGATCACTTTTTATTCCATTTTTTATGTGATGTCAAATGGTGTAAAAGTAGCATTTTGGCCATTTCCCCTCTCAGAGGTCACCGCCAGTTATAACCGTTTTTATATTTTGATAGATCGGGCATTTTGGGACGAAGACCTGAGGCTACCATGGCAACAGATCGCAGCCTCCGATGCCGTTCAGGGGAGCGATAATCGGAATAAAGATGGCCATGCCCACGCGCCGCCGTCTTTTAAATGCCGCCAGCGACATTAGCGGTGGGGGTTTGCTGCAATATGCAACAACCGCCAACCTTGTATGAAGAGGGCTCAGCCCGTGAGCCCTCTTCATACATACCCTGCACCTCTGCGCCGTAGAGCTACGGCGCAGAGCGATAAGGGGTTAAAATTATCCTAATGAGCCAGTAGAGCCCCTCCGTGTCTGCAGTGTTCCTAATGTATCTTTGCAAGACATATGTTTTTCTTTGATTTGTGCCTACTTCATCCGATATTATTGTGGGTGAATGCACTAGAAGTTGCAGCCCTGAGCTAGATGCAAGCAGGGCAGCTCGCTCATGGCTGCCATAGGCGTGCATTGTGCGGTGAGCACATTGCTATCCCGCTCCTCCACAAGAGAGAACAAATCCTGTACTTTCCCCGATTTGCGGAAAGGCAGCTCAGCTTGCTATGGGGACAGCAGACAATTTTGAAAAGAGGCATTAGAAATTTTGTGCTTTTTGTGCTCCAATGCAATTTTTTGTTCTGTGCAGAAATTGTCTGATGCCGAAACAAAAATTGATGTAAGTTTTCCAACATGGCTTTAAGTTTCTTTTGTGGGTTTGCACAAATCATGACGCACATTTTAGCTTGAAAAGATGAGGAAAGACCACAAAAAAGATGAAGAAAAACCACAAGTAAACACACTACACAGGCGCATGAAAGTGGTGTGTATCTGATGAGAACTGACATGCAGTTTTGCTGCATGACAATGTGTAATGTGTGCAGATAGCCTTAGGTCTTGTTCACACGTGGCGTTTGCGTTGCCTAAACATTAACAAGACGCGATGTAAGTGCAATCGCACAGGAGGAGGAGTCTGTGTTTGCGTTTTGAAACACAATCCAAAGGTCACATCAGAACGCAGACTTCAGGCTGCCATTATATTTTTATTTTGGTTACCTTCATTTTTCCATCTTAAAATGTCCTGATGCAGGATTGTGTGGACCAGGGTTGATGTCAGAACATGGGTGTGGAGGCTACACCTAAGCTGCCCCTGACACAGAGCTGGCCATAGAAGGAAATGTTGTTTAGGTACCTGACAAATTTCCCATTAGGAAGGTAACAAACCTTGTAAGGGGTTAATAGCTGCGCCCTTGAGGAGATGACAATATCTCCAGATATACAGTATGCTCGTCCCCTATGGAAGGGGGGGCCTTATCGGCTGCTTCATTCATCCCCAGCACAGAGCACATGCGGGTACACGGCGGCTGCGTGTGAGGGAGACCCGCAGCGTGCACCAGCAGCGGCAGCACCGGCTTCTGTCAGTCATCCTGTAGCCGGTGACAGGCAGGTGCACCAGCCCCAGTACACACACAGTGCTACCGCACATACACACAGCGCTACCGCACATCATGGAAGACGAGGGGGACGACGAGGAGGAAAAACCTCACAGCAAGGCAAGGACACCGGTAAGAGCCCGTGTGGGCGTCGTGCGCGGTGACGTCCTCCATGTTGGGGCGGAAGTAGTTATCTGTGTAGAGTAAATATAAGATGAGGTGTCTTCCCATTCAGTTTCTACTTCACTAGTGTGACCCTGCAGTGCAGAGAATACTATGGCAGTCACACCTCCATATTGCTCTCCCAGGGGAATGTTCAGAAGTGAAGATTTTGTATCGCGTTTTTTATGACAAAATTCATGAAGAAGATGTTGGGATACCTAAACTTTTGTAGGATAGAAGAGAGAAAATAAAAAAAGAAAAACTCTCCTGCCCTAATCCGCACCTTCTGTTCCACACACAGTATAATTTAGCCCTAGTGCCTATATCTCCCCCCTAACATTGTGTCCCCACAGCTCCCTATCACATTGTAGCCCCTCTGATATTGTGCCAAACCGACCCTTAAACGGTCTTAAAGCCCCCCCTCATATTGTAACCCCCAGCAGCTTACCCTCTTATTGTACATTCCTCATATTGTGCACCCCAGAAGCTCACCCACCTATTGTGCCCACCCATCAGTAGCTCCCCTTCCAATCCCCCCCTCCCATAGCTTTTCCTCTTAGGGCTGGTGTCACACGTTAGCGCTTTGTTTCCGTTTTGTAACGGAATCAAAGCAGACTGGGGCGTAAAACATCCTTAGGCTACATACATCAGCGCTGCGGAGGAGCAGGGCATGAGTGCTGTTCACCCCTGCTCCTCTTCATAGGAATATACAGCGCACAGCGCGGTATTCCGTAGAAAGATAGTACGTGTCCTATCTTTCTACGGGGTACGGAGCGGTACGGTGCTGCACCGTCCCGCTCCCATACAGGGCCGTGAGCCCATAGTAGTGTATGGGGGACGTATATATACGCTGCATATACGTTGGCCGTATATATGCCCCCCATATGTTCATGTGAATGTAGCCTTAGGGTGATGTTACATGTTCCCGTTTTGATTCCGTTTTGTAACAGAATCAAAACGCACTGGGACGGCCCACGGACAATCACATATGAGTTTTCATGCAAACGCATGTGATTGGCAAACAGCGACCGTTGTCTTGCATTTACACAATACAAGACACCGGGCGATGATTGCCGATTGCATGCTTTTGCATGTGATATGTGATTGTCCGTTGTCTGCCCCTAGTGCATTTTGATTCTGTTACAAAACGGTATCAAAAAGGGGAACGTGTGACACCACCCTAAGGCTGTTTTACGCCAATGTTTGCAGCCCTTGTATATGTATGGGCTGCACACGGTGCAGTGGATGGCACTCCCTGCATTAAATAGAAATATAATGCAGGAACGCTCCCTCTACCGACCGAACAGCCATGCTGGAACTGATTACAGTTGTTCAGCCGGCAGAGGGCTACATTATAGAGCAGTGATGGCTAACCTATGGCACTGGTGCCAGAGGTGGCACTCTGAGCCTTTCTGTGGGCACTCAGGCCATCACCAGAGATGACTCTAGCTACCTTCCTGCAGTCTCAGACAGCCCAGGACTTGCTGTGCACAGAGCTATTTTAAAGTGACAGCTCTACCTGGGACTATTTTCTGCTTTTTTAGTGTCCTCAGGTGCTGGTATCAATGAAAACTGTGACAGGAAGTATAAATCACATATTAAATTTTTGTGTTGGCACTTTGCGATAAATAAGCGGGTCTATGTTGTAGTTTGGGCACTCAGTCTTTAAAAGGCTTGCCATCACTGTTATAGAGCCTGCATTATATTTCTGTTTAATGCAGGGAGTGCCATCCACGGCACTGTGGGATTGTGCCACCATACGGCATATTTACACGGGCTTCACACTGTATTTATAAATACAGCCCCTTAGAGGGGTTGTTCACGTTAAGCAAATTCCAGCAAATAATTGATATTGTTTGTGTAAAGAAAAGTTATACAAATTTCCAATATACCTTCTCTATCGATTCTTACCAGTTTTTCTACTACTCTGCTTGCTGTCATGCAACAGGAATTTTCATTCTTTGTTTACTCTCTCTGATATAACGAGCCTTGCACCTGTGTGACATACACGACCAGGTAGTAAAGAATGAAGTTTCCTGTCATATGAAGGCAAGAAGAGATCTAGCAAAACTGCTAAGAATTGATAAAGTATATTGGAAATTTGTATAACCTTTCATTACACAAACAATATAAATTATTTGCTGGAATGAGCATAACCCTTTCACGACATGTGACGTAATAGCACGTCATGAGTCGGCTGCGGGTGCATGGAAAGGGCTCACGGGCTAAGCCCCCTCCATAGCCGGCAAGTCTTCGCTGCATATCGCAGCAAAGACTTACCGGTAACACCCGCGCCCAAAGTCGAAAATGGCACTTTTTTGCCATTTTGAAAAATATAAAAAATCAATAAAAAGTGATCAAAAGGTCATATAGTCCTAAAAAATCGCAGCATTGAAAACTTCATCAAAAGTCGCAAAAAAAGATACCACCCACAGCTCTGTACACTGAAATATAAAAAAGTTATTAGCACCAGAAGGCAAAAAGTAAAAAAATTCTACACGAGTTTTACATTTTTGTAAATGTATGAAAACATAAAACCGATACAAATTTGGTATCTCATTGATCGCACCGACCCAAAGAATAAAGTAGACATGTCATTTGGGGCGCACAGTGAAAGCCGTAAAATCCAAACCCACAAGAAAACTCTGCAAATGCGTTATTTCACCAATTTCATTGCATTTCAAAAAATTTTTGCCCGCTTCCCAGTACACGGCATGGAATATTCAATACTATCACTATGAAGTGCAGTTTTTTATGCAGAAAACAAGCCATCACAGAGCTCTTTAGGTGTAAAAAAAGTTATAGATTTTTGATTGTGGGGAGTGAAAAACAAAAATGAAAAAACAAAATAGGGCCAGGTCCTTGAAGGGTTAAAGTGAACAAGCCCGTTAAGCTCCTACGTAGCAATAAAACGGTAATAACCAGACCTTCACAGTGTGTGCTCTTCCGTGAGGCTGTTTTTTCATTGTGTTTTTGCATCCTTTAAAGTCGCATCATATTTGCATATTGGCTTTTTAAATGGGTTTTAGGTTAAAGTGTCTTAACTTGGCTTTTTCTCCCCTGTTTTTTTTTTTAGTCTGCGTTATTTGAGGTATGTTTTCATTGAGTTTTTCAAAGTTGCGCATGCATTTATGGTCGGCGTTTTGAAACGCATGTGATAGCATGCACAAACAGCAAATTCCAAGAGACACGGCTGCATTCAATTCACGCACATCAAGCATTGCATTGTTAAAAACACAAACGCTAGCAAACATTTGAAAAAAGTGTTGGAATGCGCAGTAGAAACACGACAAAAACGGCACGTGTCACTGACATACATGTAGAGGCTGGCTTCTGGAAGCTGCCCCTGCTTCTCTGATTGATACAAATGCATATAAGACCATCAGCATATCCATATAATACTATTTACACCCCCAGCCAGGCATCACTGTAGCATTTGTGTTACACCCAGACAATTCATTGTGGGGCTTCCACTGTGATTATCATCAAGCATGTTCTTCTTTTGCCCAAAACTATATAGTAGCAGTGCACAATAGTCACATATCACATAATTACACTGCAATGACATATTTTGTGTTTCAGGGATGGGTGCTGCTCTTTACTATGTTCGCCGCGGGTATCGGGGGCACTTTCCAGTATGGGTACAACCTCACTATCATCAATGCACCCACAACTGTAAGTATACTGGACAGTCCTTATTAGGGTGATTATAAGATGAACACTATGGAGATCAAAATAAGAGAACAATATGTGATCACTTGATTATTTCAGAAATAATGTGATCTCTATAGATCAACAGTTGATGGATATTTTGTAAAGAGAACTCCAGGCCACTAGAACAGTGTTTTAAAAACTTATAATTTCATAATAAGGTTACTGCACTCACCAAACAGTATGAAGTGCACAGGCCTTTGGTTTGAGTGACTGCGGCCACAACATCACTAGTCTCTCACTGCTCCAGTGGGATTTCGGCCGTCTCTTCCACAGTTCTGTGAGGTTTCTTGGCCATAACTTTGTCACCAAGGATTGTCAAGAGATTTTCTATAGGGATTAGATCAGGACTTTGATGTGGACATTTCACTGTTTCAATGTTTTTGTTTCAAAGGCCTTCTTTACTTGTTTTTTCGGGGCATTGTCCTGTATGAAAATTGCTGGCTTATTAGTATCAATGTGTGAACGCGACCTTAGGTTGCCAGTTAAATGGGTGTTCTTTTATAATAATCACATTCCTTTAGGTCTAAACACTTACAAGAACAGTAGAAACCCTTTCTCGCTGTGCTTGAATTGTGTTCCTAAACACAGCACGTGAACGCAGCCTCAAAGCCAATTGATTTTGAATATTTAAAACTAAGTGACATTGTCCACCAATAATGACTGAGCTATTGCTAACTACATAGTTAGGTAATGTGTTAAAATGTGGCATTATACTGTGACATACCTTCTATCTCTTTTACAGCATATTCAAAAGTTTGTGAATGAGACATGGCTAGAGCGCTATGGATCAGAGCTGGACAGCTGGGTAATAACCCTCATCTGGTCCATAATCGTCTCCGTGTTCCCTCTTGGTGGTTTCATGGGAGCACTACTGGCAGGTCCTATGGCTATCAGGCTGGGGAGGTAATGTATATTCAGGAATTTAATATATGAAATAACTTATGATTATGTAATAGGGAGATAAACGATACTACCTTTACTTTATCATGGGTAATGTAAGGTGCTCGGTTTGCGTCTGATGCATGTATCCCCTCCACCTCCCCCTGGTCCAAAACGCCTTGGGCTACAAAAGTGTTATTCATCACTGCTGGGGCTCCCAGTGATGATTAAAATGAGGGTACCAGGTCACCCATCATTGTATGACTTTTGTGAGGGGTCATTATATATACTCCATTAAGCACCTAAACTTAGAATGCAAGTTTCACTACTGCTTCTTTCCATGCAAATCTGCCATGCCTGCGATAAGAGTGGGGATAAGTGGGGGTTTTTAGCTCTGGTGCCCTATAAAACAGGCACTTCTTCTAACCCGTCTTGTGGATGAGTTATGGATATCCATTATGGGCACAGCCTGAGGAAAAAATAAAATTGGAATTGTAAATTCTTATCTGTTTTAAAATTTTTATTATGAATCTGTATATATCTATGCTTCTAGTTTTTGTTGTTATTATTATCTATATTATTATCTTATTTTTGCAGAAAGAAGTCTTTGCTGTTCAATAATCTGTTTATAATCCTTTCTGCCATCTTTTGTGGATTGAGCCGCTATGCCAAGTCCTTTGAAATGATCATATTGGGCAGAATCTTAGCTGGTGTCAATTCAGGTAAAAACTGGAACTGTGCCAGATTGATAAGAGTGTTTCCCTCTGTTTGAGGAACATTCATGATTTTTATACACATTTTGTCTTTCCTTTTCTCCAGGAGTCAGTATGTGTATTCAACCTATGTATCTTGGAGAAAGTGCCCCCAGAAAACTGCGTGGCACAGGTGCTTTATCATGTGCAGTCAGTACTGCAATTGGGCTGGTGATGGGCCAAGTGGTAGGACTCAGGTAACATGGAAAAAAAGTCAAACACATCGACAAAAATTTAATATATTTGAAGCTCATAGCAAAAAGGCAATGGTCTCCAGCACCACACTTTGAGATGCATTGAATATGGCTAATCTACCCTGCAAAACATTAACATTGCAGTTAATCAAAAATGCAACTTGTTTTGCAGAAAATAAGCGCTCTACCACCAACACTGGCAAAAATGGGAGAATTTAAACTACAGTGGCTGTGTCCTTGAAGGGATAAATCCCTTAGCCTTATCTGGTTTAATAATGAATGCAGAAGACATGGACACTCATTTTAATTTGGTTAATTTAAATACAGGCAGTCCCCGGGTTACATACAAGATGGGTTCTGCAGATCTGTTCTTAAGTTGAATTTGTATGTAAGTCGGAACTGTATATTTTATAATTGTAACCCCAGCCAAAATTTTTGTTGGTCTTTATCCAAATATTGGATTGTCATAAGAACCAGGATTACCAATAAATCTTAATTGCAGACACTTTTGATAACTGTTAGAGCTGTTTATTGTAGCCTAGGGCTTAAGTACAGTAAATTACCAAAATACAGAGGTCTGTAACTAGGGGTCATCAGTAAGTCCAGTGTTCTTAAGTAGGGGACCGCCTGTAGTATCCATAATGTACATGGCATGAGGCATTTAGAAAGCTTCTAATCCTAATCCCTACGTCATAGCCACCTCTGTTATTTTTCTATTGCTTTGCCAATGTTTTGGCACACAACACCAACATACAAGGCAAAACTGTATTTGATGCCTGTGATTGTATCTAATTTTAGGGAGATATTGGGCAGTGAGGAGGTTTGGCCTCTTCTCCTAGCTAGCAACGTGACTCCAGGTATCATTCAACTGATGGTTCTTCCTTGGGTTCCTGAAAGCCCCCGATATTTATTGATTGATTTGAAGGATAAAGATTCCTGTGTGGTTGGTAAGAATCGTGTCAATAACTAGTCAAAATTATATGCAATTGTTATAATGTCATTTAATCCCGCAGTCCTATTTTCTGAATGTATTATTGTGTCCAGCTTTGCGACGGCTTCGGGGAAACTGTGATTTTACTAGTGAGATGGAAGAGATGATGGCAGAGCAGACGGCAATACAAGGACAGAGACCAAAGAGCCTTTGTGAACTAATACAGGATCCGTCCCTGCGACGCCAGCTTCTCACTATTGTGGTTCTCAGCAGTGCAATGCAACTCTGTGGTAATGACTCGGTGAGGCAAACATGACAGATGTATATTGGTCTACCATTCCACCTTTTACCACATGAGCATCACATTACATCATCTTATGTCTCCCTAGATGTACTTCTATGCATCCTATGTATTTCAAGCAGCTGGAATCTCCTCGGAGAAGATTCAATATGTTGTGATTGGCACAGGAAGTTGTGAGCTCCTCACCTCAATCACTTGTGTGAGTAGTTCTTTCTATGTTCAGCGCTCATTACTTCTCTGTTATAGTAAATATATAGTCCACATCTCCACTAGGGCTTTCAATTAGAGAATAATGGTAATCAAATACTGATGTTAAATTGATGTGCAACATCCCTCACTGGGGCCTTGCCCTTCTTCGGTGGTTGTAGACAGCCGGGGCCCAGAATATAGGAGCGACTGGCTTATGCGGCCTTGGTCACAGTGTTTGGTATTGGGACCGGAGGACGGGCCTACAGCCTGGAAGGTCTCCTGCAGGTGGTGTGTGCAAGAAAAGTGGAGGGAGAGGCTGATGTACTGGTTCTCCCTGGGGCAACCCCTGACGTGTATATAGAGATCCCTGGGTGGTAAAGGATGGGGAGCCTGTGAGATCTCTTTCCACAGGAAGGGTTGCTCACTGCCTGGTAGTAACTTTAGGCTGGGTTGGGTAAGATGCACCCGAGTTCAGGAGACTAGGCTAGAACTTGACTCCATCTTACCCAACCCAGCCTGAAACCAGGCAGTGAGCAACCCTTCCTGGAAGTCTGACCCTGGCTTATGCAGCACAGGCAGGTCCTCTGCTTCTGCTTAGACTGACTGACTCTCTGAGTCTGACCATATTCTCCCCCCTCCCCAACAATGAGGTTTATACTCCCCTAGCGAGGGGGCAGCATTCTCCAACTTCCAGCTTGCTTTACAGTAAGAACACATCATATCATTGGATACAGACAATTGATATGTTAATTATTCCTCTCCCAGGCAGTGGTTCCAGCTGCAATAAGTTCCCAACTTTTGGAGCCTTCCTAGTGAGGTGATCAGTCTCCTAGGCACCTCTTAAAATGGAGAGGGTGCTATTCGCAACAACTACCTACCCTAAGCATCGTCAGTGTTGTTGCAGATGCCATTTCATAGTAGTGGAAATATGACGTAAGGAAGTTTATTGTAATTTGAAAAGCTTTCATGCACCATCAATTTTTGATTATTCTCTTCCATGATTAAAAAGCATAATGGGAATGCAGGGTGGATGTGAGATGTGAACTGTTCCTGTTAGTTACACCCCCTTCACATGGGGAATTTGCAATCAGCCTTAAGATGTATTGTGAGTTTTAAAATGTATCACCTAGAACCTTGGTATTAAACTAGAGATCCGACACTGTTTCTCCTTTGCAGACCAGTTATGACACATACATATGTCACATGCCCTGCCTCATTTAAGTGATGGGAGCTGAGCAGCAAAATGCGCGTTAAAAGAAGGCGCATGTGTGTGTGAAAAAAAAAATCAACGTCTGTTGATTTCAATGGGTCAGAGTTCAATGCAAGTTCTGCACGTCAAAAACACGCGCAGAACACATGCAGGTAAAACGCAAGTGTGAAGGGGGCCTCACTCCCTGATCCTAGTCAAAGGCCTGTCACTCAGCTAAATAGTTACCTACGCTGTACTGAAGAGGCGAAACCACGTCAAAACACTGCTGTCCACAGTTGGGAATCTGCTCCTTCTGGAATAAATAAACTGGTTTACCTTTAATCCCTCATAATGTGATAAGGCTTCCTGAAAGTAATGCTTGATGGTTAGAGGGCTAGAGGGTTAGAGGCAGCCAAAGAGGGCTGGTTTTCCTTGTCCCATCCTGGAAAACGTATTTGCATATTTCAAAGAATAATACCAACACTATTAGGACTCAGTAAGTCTTTGATGAGGACGACATGGAGATGTGTCTTTGACATCACCATTGCAGAAATACTGTCTTATCAGAAAATCCTCCATTAGATGCAGCTGCAACTAGGATGAATTTTTGTAGGTTCATATAAATCAAATTTTGTTTATTTTTTTTCCTTTGATTTGTTTTTTCCAGACATTAGTAATTGATCGTGTTGGACGCCGTGTACTGGTGATGGGTGGGTACAGCTTGATGTCTGTGTGGGCAGTGGTTTTTATGGTGGCCTTATCTCAGCAGGTAAAAGGGCAAAAAAAAATATAAATGTTGTTAATATAATGCAAAAAAAGTGTAATAAAGAATAAGAAATCAATTTATCAAGTTATGTTTCTTCTTTTTTTTTGTTATCCATGGCCTCCTTTGTTTTAAAATTAACAGTTTTTTTTAATGAGCATGGAAGGCTACCAGGGCAGTTCCTAGAGCTTCTTCTTGCTGTTGCTTCACAGACTGTTATACTTTCTCACTTGCCCCTGCTCCCTCAGCACTTCCCCTGCCTTCTACATGATGTAACCTCATGGCAGCAGAGGAAATTTCTGCACACAGTGGGAGAGTAGAAGTTCTCCTTGCAGACTGTAACAGTCTGTGAATTTTCAGCAATGAGGGGCTCTGGGAACTACCCCACTAGACTCATTAGCATAATTTTAAAAGTTGATTTTATAAGGAGGCCATGGATAACAAATATAAGATTACCACAGTCACAGTGTCTGGATCTATGAGTAAGTATCCCTGGTTTACCATGCTTGATTTTGATGGTAGATTTCCTTTAAATGTCAGTATCTCTGGCTCTATAGCAGACAAAACTGCCATCATGCTGACTGAGATGCTCATCTTTAAAATTACAAAAGAAGGATCTATGGAGGCCAAGATAGTGACAACTCCCTCAATCCTCTGAACCCAACTGATTTCAGACAAAAAATTTTTTAGGTAAATGGGTGATTTTCAACGTAATTGAAGAAAAGTTAAAAAAAAAAGCGCTACCATCGGGTGCCCCATTTGACAAACCCTGTCCCTTTTCCAACAAACTGCATCAAATTTTAAATCAAGGTGTTTAAAACTAATAATAAATGTGATGCACAACATGTAGAACATGGTTTTACTATAATAAATCTGCCCCATTGTTTTATTTATGTAGATCACATTTGCAGTTGTAGTAGTTTATAAAACCCTTTCAAAATGTCCTTACTATTTAATGTTTAACCTTAACCTAATCCAGAGTTTCCTGTGTACTAGGGACACATTACATGGATACCATATCTTAGCATGGTTTGCATTTTTGCCTACATCTTGAGCTTTGGAATTGGTCCAGGTAAATATGGAACACAAAGTTTTGTAAATTTCCCAGTGGACATGCATAGAACATGTTACACTCATTTACTATACATTATAATTAATATTATTGCTTTTGCCTTATTAATGTATGTTCCTGTAGTCATAGTGGTCACAATTGTGTCTGTATTTTGTGCACTATAATCGCATACTTTCCTGTTTCTTCATGATTAAAGCTGGTGTTACTGGTTTAATGCCAGCCGAGATATTTGACCAGATGGCCCGACCTGCTGCTTACATGATCTGTGGTTCCCTCATGTGGCTTATATTATTTGTGGTGGGCTTGGCTTTTCCTTTTATTGTGGTGAGTTCAGACTGTTAACATGTATGCAGAATGTTTTATGATATTTATATTATCTGCTCATTGTCACAAGAACCATAAACAAATACAAGACAAAATCTAGGATGAGTGACATCCTGTGCAGTGAAATGCACTGACAAACCAGTGTCATATGTTTTTTTTTCTTCACACAGTGTGCCTAAGCCAACATGATTTTAAAAGAGTGAAAAGTTTGTTACAGGGTGATGTAGTAATTATAACTGGATAGTATGCAAATCATTTTGAGAATTGTTAACTGTTCTGAAAGTGAGATTTTATCCAGTTTAAGATGATATAGTTAGGCCTGTTCACACTGCACCTGTGCTCTTTACTCTACACTCACTGCATATACAGGTAGTCCCTGGGTTACATACAAAATAAGTTCTTTAGGGGGCATTTACCACCAGGACGAAGAACTGTATGCAAATGAGCCTGAGGGTCTCCAGGCTCCATAGGTTTTAATGGAGACTGGAGCCCCTCAAGCTCATTTGCATACATTCTGGTGGTTTGTTCTTAAAGGGAACCTACCACCACAAATCTACCTATAAAGGTAGATTGGGTGGTAGGTGGATCAATGGGACGTGAGGATAGCCCTTTTAAGGGCTAATCCTCACGTCCCTGCACTTTTTTGATAACTTTAATTTGATATTTATTCAAATTTACTTATGCGGCTACCGGGGCGTGGAGTAGCCGCATATGAGATTACACGAGGCGGCTACTCCACGCCCCGGTAGCCACTTTACCCCTCCTACTCACCCATCTTCGGCGCGCAGCTCCGCGTAGCTGCGCGCCCTCATCCGGCGATCCTGCCGTCTGCGCATGCGCAGAAGAGCAGGCCTGTGCCTGTTTCGGAGTTGTGACCGCGCAGGCGCGGGCCTGCTCTTCTGCGCATGCGCAGACGGCAGGATCGCCGGACGAGGGCGCGCAGCTACGCGGAGCTGCGCGCCGAAGATGGGTGAGTAGGAGGGGTAAAGTGGCTACCGGGGCGTGGAGTAGCCGCCTCGTGTAATCTCATATGCGGCTACTCCACGCCCCGGTAGCCGCATAAGTAAATTTGAATAAATATCAAATTAAAGTTATCAAAAAAGTGCAGGGACGTGAGGATTAGCCCTTAAAAGGGCTATCCACACGTCCCATTGATCCACCTACCACCCAATCTACCTTTATAGGTAGATTTGTGGTGGTAGGTGCCCTTTAAATTGAATTTATATGTAAGTCAGAACAGGTGTATTTTATAATTGTAACTCCAGAGAGTGACAATTGGATTTTCAAAATGTTTAGAAGTCATGACAATAAAGATTATTAATACAACTTCAGACACCTTACAGCTGATCATTGCAGCCTAAGACTAATGTAAAGCATTCAAAGAGCTTCACCAGAGATCACATGTCAGTGTGCTAGTACACTTCAGTAGCCAAACCTATATGTAATTTTTATAACTGTGTCCTATATATGTTGGTGTAACTTTTTTGACTTTTCTGGCAATATGTTTTGCTTCTTATTTCTGACTGTATTTTTTATCTGAAAATATTTATATCGCCACCTACTAACTAATCTTACCTCTGTTTCAGCAAGGACTTGGTCATTTTTGCTTTATGCCTTTCCTAGTGGTTTGTGTCTGCACCACTTTATATATTGGATTCTTCCTCCCAGAGACAAAAGGAAAAAGTGTTTTAGAAATCACAGAAGAATTCACAAGATGCAAAGCTAAACCACACAGAGAGGAAAATGGCTATCTTGGAGCACAGGAGATCAAATCTACTAGTTTGTGAAAAATAAAAAAACTATGATAAATTATTATTACCTCCAGCAATATGGAATCTGCAAGTTGGAACTAAAATTTAATATGTCTTCCAATTCTGCTTGTACTTACATTTTATCAGATTAATGTACTCAAGCCACTACAGAAGAAAATGACCTCATGGTGATCTGCTGCTTTTATAATACTTGAATACAGACCTCAGCAAATCCAGGAAATACAAATTAGTGATATAATTGCTTTTACCGCTTTTATTGATGTTATGCATCTCAGTGCAGCATGATTCTTTTATTTGTAAATCTCTATATTTTATTAGGAAGCAAAAAATGTTCAGACATAACTGCTATATATTTATATGCAATGGATGTAAAGTATATAGGAATTGCTCTGTATTGTTTTTGTATTGGTATTGTTTGACAAATTTATCTTATGTAAATGGACCCTTGATACTGTTAAATTTAGTCCTGTCAGTCCATGGAACATTTTTTAAAAATCTGAAAAGTAACAATTACGTAATTTCCAAAATATAGGTAACAATCATAAAATAAGTAGCCTTAAATAAGTAAAAGTAGGGTTTATGTTTGCTTAATAATTAAGTGTACCATTGTGTGGACATCCCCTTTAAGGCTCAGCCCCATTTTTTGTAATCTGGATATGTTGCTTTTATCGAAGACTTTAACTTACCAAGACGATTTTCAGGTTGTTGTTTTTACATCACATGTTGTTATTCATGTTAGTGGTAAATTTTGGCTGATTTTGTGTTTATTTTCATAACGCTAAATTATGTTGTTTTCGGACATATAGATTTACCACCCAAATTATTTACTAACTAACATTTCCCATATGTCTGCTTTATGTTTTCATAATATTTAAAATGTCTGGGTATTTTATTTAGATGTCACATGGCTTACAAATTGAACATCGGTTACCGTGTTTTTAAGGAGATTTCTGAATTGACTTTTTTGGGGATCATTATTGTTCTTAATGAGATTTGAAATATATGATATTATAAACACTCCATATATCACTCCAAATTATCAGAAACAGCTTTTAGGAATATCGTTAAAGGGACCTGTCATCAGGAACCCTTTTTTTGGCTCTCCCATGTCCCATAGAGAATAGTGTACACATTGCCCAGGAGTTTTTATAGTAAAACTAGCTTTTTCCAAAAAAAAAAAGTTAGAGAAAAGGTTATCTTTCTGTATGCAGCGCAGTGTCGCTAGTCCCATGGAAGTGGCCAGTGAGGAGTGGTTTCCGCGTCATGCATCGATTTCAAATTTAAAAAAAAAACTCCCATGTCCCCCATATCTCCTCCCCCCAGGACTGCATACAAGTCTGCACCACTCCTCACTGGCCACTACCATGGGACTGGCATTTTATTTGAGTTTTAAAAAAAGTCACATAAAAGTCGCAGAATCTTGAGCTAGCCATTCCATTTTTTTACCTACCTCTGCTTGGGACTGGATTTTATCTGTGTACTGGGGAAAAAGGGTTGCAGCAAACTTTGCTGGGCAGGTTAAAGGCAACCTACCATCTCGGATCTACCTATTAAGTTTCAACTAATGAATGAAATGGGAGCCTTTTTAGGGCTAATCCTTGAGTGGCCTGTAACTTTATAAATCTTTTATCACCTAATATGCAAATATCTGAAAGAGCTGAAACTACACGGCGCGGCTACTCCACACCCTAGTAGCCTCTTTGGATCCTCCCACGAGATCTTGAGCGCGCAGCTCCTGGTAGCTGTGCACACTCGTCCGCGCTCTGCATAGACTCTCATAGACGTACTCAGCTCCGGAGCTACTGCACATGCTTAATAGCTTCGGAGCGAAATACGTGCAGCCGCCAGTTCTGCATAGAGAGTCTGTGCAGAGCTCGGACGAGTGCGCGCAGCTACCAGTAGACCTCGTAGTAGAAGGATACAAAGAGGCTACTGGGGCGTGGAGTTGTCGCGTTGTGTAGCTTTAGCTCCGGCTACTCCACGCCCCAGTAGCCTCTTTCAGATATTTGCATATTAGGTGATAAAAGATTTATAAAGTTACAGACCACTCAAGGATTAGCCCTAAAAAGGGCTTCCCTGACATTCATTAGTTGAACCTGCCACTAGATCTACCTAATAGGTACATCCGAGATGGTAGGTTTCCTTTAAAAAGTTGCAAATTTTGCACAAATATTTAAATGCATCTGGAAAAAAAACAAGACTTATTTTATTGGGGCATGTTAAATTTGAGCCATGTTCCATTCAGTCAAAACTATGCGCAGGTGAGGTAAATTGCATACTACAGTGGCTGAGAATCCGATAAAAGTAGTGCATGCTGTTATTTTCTCTCCACAGAACAATGGTTACTTTTTATTGATAAATACCAACCATAATTTCTATGGAATTCCAAATAGAAGGCTGGTTGCACAAGAACGTGCTTGGTCCATGGAAATGGACCTGTGCGCTGGTCAGATCCTATAAACGAAGCCCAGTGCTGTTGAAGGGAGTCCTTACACCATACAGAAATGACAACTGTGTTACCACAATTTTTTTTTAAGAATTTTCCTTCCAAATGGAAATGCAGGAGGAATTGCGAATTATTTTTACGCCAATGCGTAATACTGTGGACACACCAAATGTTTTTGCATTTTTCAATGTCCGTCATGAAAATAATTCACTCCTAAATGCATTTTACTTTTACAAAAGCTGCAGTTTTAAAATGTGAGAAGAAAACACTGTGTGATCTGTCTGAATGTTGGGTTCTCTAAGAGACCTTTGTTAAGAACATAGTACTGTGCATGTGTGACCACTGCTCTATTCATTTCTGTGATACTAATGTGGAGTACAGTGCTCTGTACACTTCTATAAGACTGATGGAGAGTCCAGTTCTGTTCACTTCTATGACACTGATGGAGAGTAAAGTGCTGTACTAATTTCTATGAAACTGTTGGAGGGTACAATGCTCTAGTCACTTCTATGAGACTGATAGAGAGTATAGTGCTCTATTCATTTCTATGAGACTTATGGAGAGTAAAGTTCTTTATTCACTGCTATGAGACTGGTGGAGCGTACAGTGCTCTATTTATTTCTATGAGACTGATAGAGAGTACAGTGCTCTATTCATTTCTATGAGACTAATGGAGAGTAAAGTTCTGTATTCACTGCTATGAGACTGATAGAGAGTAAAGGGCTGTATTCACTTCTATAAGACTGATAGAGAGTACAGTGCTCTATTTATTTCTATGAGACTGGTGGAGAGTACAGTGCTCTAGTCACTTCTATGAGACAGGTGGAGAGTACAGTGCTCTTTTAACTCTATATAAGCAATTGGAGTAGCGATCAGACATGCACACTCACTATCTCTCCATTAACATTCTGAGACCACAGTTTTCATGATCAGTTGGTCCATGTTGATAGACAATCAATAAGTGTTGGGCCTTTGCAACAAAAACTCATGCCTATAAGATTTTTTTATTATGTGCTTATAAGGTATATAATATATCAAATATTTCCTGTTAAAGTAATATGTGCACCATTCAGTCTTGCCATTTTTATGTATTTATTATGATGCATGAGCTATTCCATAAAGTTTATAAACAACTAAATAATAATTAAAACAATATTTATTACTTTTATGAGTCTGCTTTCACCATTAATTTATATTAATTGGTTTGTACAAATGTACAGTACATTACAAGTCTAAAACACATATAATATACAGGCAGTCCCCGGGTTATGTACAAGATACCGTAAGTTCTGTAGGTTTGTTCTTAAGTTAAGTACTGGTATATTTTGTAAATGTAACTCCAGGCAAAGGTTATTTTCGTCCTTTTGACAATAGGATTTTCAAAATTTTGGACTGTCACGAGTAGACACAGTGGGGCAGATTTACTTACCCGGGCCGTTGGCGATCCAGCGGCGCGTTCTCTGCGCTGGATTCGGGTCCGGACGGGATTCATCAAGGTAGTTCCTCCGCCATCCACCAGGTGGCGCTGCTGCGCTGAGAAGCATCTGAACGCACTGGAGTTCACCGGGCCGGACCAAGTGAAGGTAAGTGCGTCCCAAGCGACACATTTCTTTTTTTAAATACAGAGTTTTTTCCAAATCTCTCGGGTTTTCACTCGGCCACGCCCCCCGATTTCCGTCACGTGCATGCCAGCGCCGATGCGCCACAATCCGATCGCGTGCGCCAAAATCCCAGGGCAATTCAGGGAAAATCGCCGCAAATCGGAAATATTCGGGTAACACGTCGGGAAAACGTGAATCGAGCCCTTAGTAAATGACCCCCAGTGTGTGAGGATGAGGGGGTGACACGAGGTATAAAAGCTTTATAATGGTCTAGGTAACAGCATACAATAATTTAATAAATCAAAATGCTGCTGCTTGAACCAGCCAACATCTTATATAGTCTAAGGTCAATGGAACTACAGAGAAGCCTGGAGCTTGGTATCTGGTGTTTGACGGATAACAGACGGTAGAAAGGCACAGGATGGTAAAGAGTTGACATTTCATGCAGTTATCTACTGTGATAGGCTTTCCTAAAGAGATGGGTTTTAAGAGCATGTTTGAAACTTTGGAGGTTAGGTATACGTCTGAAAGTCTGGAGAAGAGCATTCCAGAATTGGTGCATCTCGTGAGAAGTCCTGGAGATTTGCGTGAGAGGTTTGAATTAAGCTAGAGATTAATCTAATATCACTGGCAGATCAAAGACTACGGGTTGGGTGATAGATCAAGATGAGAGAGGAGAGGTAGGGAGGTGCAGCATTATGCAGAATTTTGTGGATGAGGGTGATTTTTTTAACCAGTGGTTCTTAACCGGGGTTCCAGGAGTCAGTCTCAGCGGTTTGGCGGAGACACACACATACAGGCAGTCCCCGGGTTACATACAAGATAGGGTCTGGAGGTTTGTTCTTAAGTTGAATTTGTATGTAAGTCGAAACTGTATATTTTATAATGGAAGTTCTAGACAATTTTTTTTCTTTTGCCCCAGTGACAATTGGAGTTTCAAATTTTTTGGTGTAATTGGACCAAGAATTATCAATAAAGCTTCATTACAGACATCTTACAGCTGATCATTGCAGTCTGGGAGTATAGTAAAGCATCCAGAGAGCTTCACCAGAGGTCACAGTGGGCAGAGGGGTCCGTCTGTAACTATGGGTTGTCTGTAAGTCGGGTGTCCTTAAGTAGGGGACCGCCTGTATTTGATTTATCACTTAAGAAGGGTTCTATGAATGTGCATATGAAACTGGACGTTTTGGTACCTCAAACAAGGTTAAGAACCACTGTTTTAAACTGTATTCAGAAGGAGAACCAGTGCAGTGCAGGAACTGGCACAAAATGGTTTTTATAGGCATACAGTAGGATATGTCTGTGCCATATGTTGTAAGGACACATTGGACCCTCCTGACATGTCCTGACATGGCAAATATTGTGGTGTGAACCCAGCCTTACTCCACAAGGGATCCTAGACCTCTTCATCTTCCAGATATAACATTGTGTATTAATTCTGCATTTCTTACAGGAATACTGTTTAAACCTTTCCGGCAGGATTGAATGAGAATGCATTGTTGATCAATGTGGAAGCCTTAATTTAACCCCTTGCTGCCAAAATAATCTATTGGCACCCCTTGAGCATCGGGGACGCCGGAAGGTGAGTATGTAAGTTTATATGTTTTATTGACTTGTGTATATGCCGAGGTGAGGTTTTTTAACAGGCCCCATAGCAGCTGCTATGGCTGCTACTTATATAGTTATGCCTCTGTCTTATACCTCATAAATGCATGCTGATGCTGGGTTATAAGATTATACAGTGAAATACTCTAGGATAACATCTCTAATGGACCTCTCAAATATTTAGCCAACAAATAAAGTTAAAAACACAGAATCACTTTTTCACCCTTTTTTAAATATTGGCACCACATTTGTTTAGCACCAGAACTGTGAAACAGAACATGTCCTTAAGGGGGTATTCCCATCCCGGCATTTACATTTATTTTAATTCATTCGCCATTTGTTAACATTTCTTCAATTGGATGTTATTAAAAAAATGTTCCTGTGTGAAGAAAATTTCTCATAAATGTAGCCATGTTGTCCCTTAGAAATGAGATAGCTTCCTCAGATACGACCATCTCACATTTTGGCAGCGGTGACCAGACATGTGCTATTGAGTCCTGCCTGACCACCAGGATTCAGCAATCATTACAACAGGACGACTGTGGCACATGCAGTAACTCCCGGACATTTCATATACAAAAACTTTTTGTTTCTTTGTGCAAAAACTCCAGCAGAGGTGGCCGTATCCAAGGACACAAGGTTGTTACTAAGGGACCATATGACTACGTTTATGAGAAATTATCTTCACACAGGAACATCTAATTAAGAAATGTTTATATGTGGCAGATTAATGAATCTGGATGTGAATGCCCAGACGAGAATACCCCTTTAATTCCACGTCCGATATATATCGTACAGGAGCGCTTCCCACTTTTCTGACGTCACCTTGTCACGCGACAGGGTGACAAGTGTAAGGGAGGGGCGCAAGATCGCTGAAACTGGCCAGTCAATGCAGTCTGTCCAGTGACAGTGATCTTAGTCATGACAGATCGTGTCATGACATTTGTAAGTCAGAACTGAAGATGCGCTGCTCTCCAACACCACCATTCTGTGGTGTTGGAGAGATATGTGTAGGTACTGTAGATCCTGTAGGTACTGTTGCACAATCACTATTACACACTCCTGTCCCTTTTTCTTTGCGTTATTCCCACCACCGTCTGTTTTTCCTTGCATTATAGTAGAAGCAGGAGTAGTGCAAGCGGTGTGTGGAGGAGGTAGTAGTGTACACAGTGCGCAGAGGATGAATTCTAAAATTCATTAAAAAATAAGCAAACGTAAAGAAAATTATGAGAAGAAGAAGACAAATGGCAAATTTTTTATATGACATTTTGTCAAATAAATAGAACATTTGAAAGTTAGAAAATTGTAATTCTTTTCACGTTTTTCCTTAAATGTTGAATTTTTACCCCAAAAAACCCGACCAATCAGCAAAATTATACTACTTACAAAAACTACTATGTGTTATGAGGAAACAATCTCAAAATCAGTTTGATAAGTTAAAGTGTCAAAAAGTTATTACAACACAAAGAGACACTGGTCAGATTTTAAAAAAATGGGCTGAGCCTTAATGTGCAAACTGGCTGCGTTCTAAAGGGGTTAAGGAATCTTCAAATATTAGAAATATTAGATACATTTTCTAACATCAGTCAGGGTGTCAATGGTGAGTGGATATATTGGGGGTCATTTACTAAGGGCCCGATTCGCGTTTTCCCGACGTGTTACCCGAATATTTCCGATTTGCGCCGATTTCCCCTGAATTGCCCCGGGATTTTGGCGCACGCGATCGGATTGTGGCGCATCGGCGCTGGCATGCACGCGACGGAAATCGGGGGGCTTGGCCGAACGAAAACCCGACGGATTCGGAAAAAGCGCTGCATTTAAAAAAAAAAAAATCGGTCGCAGAGCTTGCACTTACCTTCACTCAGCCCGGCTCGGTGAATTCCAGCGCGTTCTGATGCTTTTCAGCGCAGCAGCCACCTGGTGGACGACGGAGGAACTACCTTAATGAATTCCGGCCGGACCCGAATACACAGCAGAGAACGCGCTGCTGGATCGCGAGTGGACCGGGTAAGTAAATCTGCCCCATTGTGGCTCATTTACTAAGGGTCCGAACGCTGCACTTTCGTCGGGTTTCCCGAATATTTCCGTTTTGCGGCGAATTGCCCTGGGATTTTGGTGCTCGCGATCAGATTGTGGTGCATCGGCGCCGGCTTGCATGCGACAGAAATCGGGGGGAGGGGTGGGCCGTCAGAGCAGAGTACACGAGACAGATGGGTTTAATTCACTCAAGGCTGCCAGAAGTAATAAAAAAATTCCTTTTTTTACCGTATATAGCGCACACAGATTACGCAGCGCTGCACAGAGCTTGCCAAATCGGCCCCTGTCCCCAATGGGGCTCACAGTCTAATCAACCTACTAGTATGTTTTGGAGTGTGGGAGGAAATCCACGCAAACTCTTTGCAGTGCTGCAAGGCTGTAATGCTAACCACTAAGCCACCGTGCCATCCTTATACCAGTGAAGACAGCACTAGCAGAAGACAGAACAAAAGAAAGTATCAGTGCACCGTCAGCCGTACTTTACAGAGGATCACACCAGCACAGAAGTAACTAAGTAACTAGAACAACAAAAAAAATAGAATAAAAAACTTTGTGTTCTGAAGAAAGTTTCAAAATTTTTTAATTTCTTCACAGTAGAAGCTAATGAAAAGCCAGAAGTTATTGAGTGAATCCAGCATAGAATGACTGCAGGAGCTTCAACAAAAATCTTCATTAACCAAAACCTCAGATTTACTGCTGTATCATCGTCCTAGACAAAACTATGGCCGGACTTAACATTGCGGTATGTACTTCAGATTTATTCAATATTTCCAAGAAAACACACCTAAAATTTGCATTGATAATGTTAGGTATGATCACTTTTATTTCTGTTATGTTCCCCTATCAACTCTTAAATAGGTTATAATTGGAACTGTCAAACTACTGTATAGCACCAAATCTTTCCCTTTATTCGATATTTTGACCAATATTAAGTTTAAAGGCATGAAAAGTAAAGCAAATAAAATTGAATATGGATAAATGTAAACTTAAACATTAAGGATCTCTTATAAGAAATTGATAACTTTTATACTGAAAATGGGAGAGAACATTTGAGTTGGGTAGTCACAGTACCAGTGATGCATCCTGTACTATACTATACTGGATGAATGTATATATGATCCAATCTACTGAACCAGGTGGGTTACACCCCAAAGTTCTTAAAGAACTCAGTTTTGTTTTTGCTGTGCACCTGTTTAAAATCTTTAGAGATTCCCTAATGATTTGTATGCTACCAAGTGACTGGCGCAAGGCAAATGAATTATGGTATTCAAAAAGGACTGTAAGCCAATAAATTTATCTTCCACTGTGGGGAAAATATTGGAAAGTAAAAGACAACATACTGGAGAATATGACATCACATAGGACTGTACAGTGTCAGATTGGCTTTCCTTAGGCCCACCAGAGAAAATCAATTTGGGGGCCCACTCTTCATTATCCCCCAGGAAATATACTCTATCAGCCTCCAAATTTTGGTGTTTTCTGATGGACCTCTGGGGTTCAGTATTGGGTTGAGCCAGGGCCCACCAGAGGATCCTCTGGTACTCTGGTGGGCCAGTCCGACACTGGTACTGTATAATAAATGATGGCCAGCATGGATTTACTAAGAACAGAATTAGACTAACCTGATCTGTTGTTATGAGGAGATTCTGTGGATATTGTATTTTTAGATGCCTGATGGTTAAAATAAGTTCTAGTGGTTTGGAAGGAATCATTTGCAATTGAAAACTGGCCAAAGGATCGTATCCAGAGAGTTGTGATCAATGATGGTCACCAGTTATAAGTGGTGTACCCCAGGGTTCTGTGCTTGGCCCACTACTATGTAATATATTTATTAATGATATAGAGGTAAGAATTAATATCACTGTGTCTATTTTTGCAGATGACACCAAAATGAGTGTTTGGGCATTTATTTGGCAAATGAGGTTCAATGTGGATAAATTAAAGGTTATTCACATTATAATATTCCACATACAACATATGTCCTTAGGGGAGTAAATCTGGGAGAGTCCCTTGTTGAAAAGGACCTGGGGGTACTAGTAAATGATAAATTGAATAACAGCATGCAATATCAATCAGCTGCCTCTAAAGCCAGCAAGATCTTGTCATGGCTTTGTCTTGTCACAAAAATGATAAGGGGTATGGAGGGTCTCAGTTATGCAAAAAGAGACATTTATGTAGTATTGAAAAGAGACAACTAAGGCAGGAGATGATTAACGTATTCATATATACAGAAATATATGAATGGTCCATACAAAAAATATGGTGGAAAGTTGTTTCAGGTTTAATGACATAAAAAGACAAGGGGCACTATCTGGAGAAAACAAGGTTTAATCACTAGAGTCAAGAGGGCTTTATTTTACTGAAAAAACTGTGAATCCGTGGAATAACCTGCCTCAGGCGCTGGTCATAGTAGGGACAGCAGAGAGCTTCAAGAAGGGTCTAGATGACTTTTACATCAAAATAACATTCATGTTTATATTATTATACAGAATTGTGTTCCCTTACATCCCTTCCTCGTTCCATCCTCGGATGAACTTTATGGACATTACACTTTTTTTTAACCGTATTACGTAACTGTGTAACTTCAACTTATAACTAGGCAGTGAGTTGAGGAATCTTTGTCAGCTGGAAGCTGCCAAGGAAAATAAAAAACAGCATTAAATAATCCTAACTTATATAAAATTTAGTTCTACCTTCATACAAATAAATAGTCAGGCTATGCTCGGACTACTGTCTCCTGTATTTAATCTCTTTAACAAACACATACATTAGCAAAAAAAGCTCACAGTCAAATATATACTGTAAATGGTCTTCTATGTATTTCATTTAGGCATGGCATTCAAAGAGGACCTGTCAGCTACCTGGAGCTATGTCTATAAACACGGGCATTGCTCATTCAAAGCAGATAATAAAATTCCTCAGCACACCCCAATACAAAATGAAAAAATGGATCTCAAAACAGCAGGCAATAAAAATTATGGGAAAATGGTCTGAAGTATGAGATACTACATATACCTACATTTCATCTGCTTTGTGTTTATGTAGTTAATTACAAAGAATAAATATAGTGTAACCTATGGGTAACCTAGATATTGAGATCATCATTTCTTCTTTGTTGAAGAATTGCTCTTTGTTTGTTTTTTTCAGGGACTGCCTCTGAATTTGCCGCTGCTCATGGTGGTTTTGGGTATTGGTGGCACGTTCCAGTATGGTCTACACATTTCTCTCATTAATTCTCCCTCAGAAGTAAGTTGTCTCTTGTCTGTATTGTAACTGTTTATTGATAGTTGCTGAGTAATGAATATCATAGGCACCCATCAACGGTGCCTATGACACCCATCAATGGTGTATAGAAATAATATTGGACCATTATGTATTGATGTATGTCAGGCTCCAGGGGTAGGTAGTGGACCCACTGGACCACCGCGGACAATGACGTATGCCGACACATGGGACCGGAATCTAAGTGGCACCTGGTTTTCACCAGAGTACCACCAGGTCGTTCCACAGGTGCAACTTTTTCCGCGGTGGCAGCCAAGGCAGGATACACAGACGTTGAGCAGAATTGTAGTCGGGGACAGGAAGGAGGTCAGGACGGGCAGCACGGGATCAGAGTCGGGACACAGCAACAGGTCAAGGCAGTCAGGAAAGGAGCGTAGTCAGGAATGGAACCGGGGTCACAACAGGGAAAACACACTAACAGCAAAGAGCATGGGAACAAGCTTTTTGTACAGCAATAGGCACAAAGATTGGGTAGGGTGTGCGGGGAGAGGCTGGTTTATGTGGAATTCTGGGAAATGGCCAGCGCCAATTAACAATGCGCTGGCCCTTTGAATCTTTTGATGCTGGCACGCGCACCCTTGGAGATGGGGGAACGCATGCACAGCTAAGAGGCGATATAGGTCGCAAGAGCACCCGAGATAGAAAACAGTGTAGTATGAACATAAAAATATTAAACTTATTTAATTGTCTTATAATTTTATGTAGTATTATGTAATAATCTTTTATTTAATTCTCTTTTTCTTCAGTATATCCAAACATTCATCAACAGAACATGGGAACAACGGTATGGCACAATCCTCCACCCAGACAGCATCTTGTTACTTTGGTCCATCATTGTTTCTATATACAGTATAGGAGGACTTATTGGCTCCCTAATAGTAGGATATCTGTCAGTCACTTTTGGAAGGTACCTATAAGCTTGACATAATACTGTATACGGTGGGGGAAAAAAGTATTTGATCCTAGGTCGATTTTGCACGTAATACCACCTACAAAGAATGAAGAGGTCTCTAATTCAAGACATACGGTAATCTAAAAAAATCCTGAAAATCAGATTGTCTGATTTTTAAATAATTAATTAGTATTTTATTGCATGAAGTAAGTATTTGATACCCTGCCAACAAGCAAGAATTCTGTCTCTTTCAGAAGCTCTTCCTCCCCTGCACTTATTACCTGCATTAATTGTACCTGTTTGAACTCGTGTTCTGTATAAACGACACCTGTCCACACATTCAATTACATTCCAAACTCTCCACCATGAGCAAGATCATAGAGCTGTCTAAGGACACCATGGACAAAATTGTACACCTGCCACAAGGTTTGGATGGGGTAAAGGGTAATAAGCCTTGGTGAGAGACAACAACTGTTGGCACAATTATCTGAAAATGGAAGAAACACGAGATGACCGTTAAATCTCCTCGGTTTGGGGCTCCATGCAAGATCTCATCTCATGGGGTAAGGATGATTCTGAGAAAGGTCAGCAGTCAGCCCAGAACTACACAGGGGGACCTGGTCAATGACCTGAAGCCAGCTAGGAACACAGTCTCAAAGATTACGTTAAGTAACACATTATACAGTCATGGATTAAAATCATACAGGGCTTGCAAGGTCCCCCTGCACATGTCAGCACATATCCAGGCTGTTTGAAGTTCCCCACTGACCATCTGAATGATGCAGAAGAGGCATAGGAGCAGGTCATGTGGTCAGATTACACCAAAATAGAAATTTTAATATCAACTCCAGTTGCTGGGTTTGGAGGAAGAAGAAGAAAGAGTAAAACCCTAAGAACAATATCCCTAGCGTGAAGCATGGGGGTAGAAACATCATACTTTGGGGGTGGTTTTCTGTAAAGTGAACAGTGCGACTGCACCATACTGGGGGCAGAATGGATGAGGCTATGTATTGCAAGATTTTGGACAAAAACCTTCTTCTCTCAGTAGGAGCATTGAAGATGGATCATGGCTAGGTCTTCCAGTATGGCAATGATGCAGAACACACAGCCAGAGCTACTAAGGGACAGCTTTGTATGAAGCAATCCAAGGTCCTGGAGTTGTCTAGCCAGTATCCAGACCAAGTGACAGCCTGGAAACCTGAAAGATCTGGAGAAGATCTGTATGGAGGATCAGGCCAATATCCCTGCTGCAGTGTGAGCCAACTTGGTCAAGAAATACAAGAAACGTCTGACCTCTTTAATTTGTCTCTGTACCAAATATTGTATTCTGTATTGCTATCAAATACTTATTTCATGCCATAAAATGCTAATTAATTATTTAAAACTCATACAATGTGATTTTCTGGATTTTTTGTTAGATTATGTCTCTCACTGTTGTAGTGTATCTACAATAAAAATTACAGACCTCTTCATTCTTTATAGGTGGGAAACTTATCAAATTGACCTGGGTTCAATACTTATATCCCCTATTGTACATATTAAACATACAAGAGATTTGCAGAGTCTAATTTACTTCTGACATTTTTCTCTTGCAGAAAGAAGACCCAAATATATAATAATCTGGTTGCTCTAGTGGGAGCTGCTCTGGTGTGTACAAGCCGCGCTGCCCAGTCATTCGAGATGATTATGTTAGGGAGATTAGTCTATGGAATTAATGCAGGTGAAGATAAGCGTAGTTTCTTTGTTTAAGTTGTTATGATGCATGATTTTGTACTATTATTGTTAAATTATTAAAAAAGGAGGTACCCTATATAGCCAATAATCAAATATGCAAAGGTTTATTGTACTGTAAATACATTTTGATGTGTTTTTTATCGTTCGTGTATAATTTTTTTCTTATTGTATAATAAAGATTTGCAACAAGGTTTATGGCAAGTCTTACTGTGTATACTATTGCAACACCCACTTTGCTAAAAAGTTTTCTGCTTTATTATATCTCTCCATTTTGCTGCTTGTTTTAGGTGTGAGTCTGAATCTTCACCCAATGTATATTGGGGAGTGCGCCCCTCAGAGCAAGCGTGGAATGGTCACAGTATCTGTTAGTTTTTCTGTTGTCCTAGGGAAGTTGATGGGCTTTGTAATAGGACTCAGGTACTGGCATTTAAATTATTTTTTATGTCACTTTGAATTAATGATACATGCAAAGTCCTTTTTTACTAGACGTAACCATTACTTTATCCAATTTCATTCTAGGGAATTTTTGGGGAGAGAGGAATTGTGGCCCTTACTTTTGGCATGCAGTGCTGTTCCCGCTCTCATTCAGTTGGTAACATTACCATTTTTCCCAGAGTCTCCCAGATACCTTTTAATTGACAAGGGTGACAAAGAGGGTTGTCTAAAAGGTATAGTAAGTTATAATTTCCTGTCTAGTATTTGCAGTCTAAACATTGCAATATCAGTTAAAATTATTGGGGGAGATTTTTAAATCTAATTTTACGACAGAATTCTGTCATAATCTGCACTAAAAAACTGTCTGCACCACATTTATAAATGGGTTTTCTGGCTCTCCCATGATTAGTTTGACGAAAGGGGCATGTGCCAAAAATAATTCTTATCCTACAGAATTTTGTCCTAGTTTTCTGGCTTATAGTAAGCCAACTAATAGAAGGTGCAAAGTGTGACAATATAGTCTTATACCAGGACAGATTTATCATTCAGCACCAGACTTGTGCAGAATTAGACTGTCTAGTCTAACACTATACTGTCTTACCTTCAGACACTTTTCATAAATCTGCCCCATTATTTTTATTTGTTCAGCTATGCAGCAACTATGGGGTCCTGGAGAACATTGTGCAGAAATGGGGAACATGTTCAAAGAGAAAGAGGCTGTGGGGGAGCAGACCAAAGGTTTGAAGGATCTACTGGTGGATCGTGCAGTGCGCTGGCAGATGATATCACTGCTGTTAATTTGTGGAGCTATGCAACTTGTAGGAATCAATGCGGTAAAGACTTTATTCTATTATTATGTATGTTGTTTTTTTTTCTGTGCCAGACTTATAGAAGCCGATATTCAAATATAAGGTGGAGTAGGACTAACAACTACATTCTCCCCTGCCCACATTCAGCACATATGTGCAAGGGATGAAGGGATATCTAATGTGTATGGCAACCTATTCATTCTTATATTTGAACAAAAATATTTGATTCTTATTTGTAGCTTACAACAGTAACTTTAACAATGGATATCTCAGTTTTTCTTAAACCTGATGTTATAATAACCCCTTGCCGCAAGACGCAGTACTATTACGTCAATGGGCTTCTATATGCAACAAACACTCGGATGGAAAGGGCTCATATTGCAAACACCCCAGGCTAACGCCTCTGGCAGTGCTGGCATTTTAAAATTCTTCCAGAGGCATTTAAAAGGCGGTGGCGGGCCATTGCTGCCATCTTGACTTGGATCATGGTCTATCAAAATATTAAGACAGTTATTCCTGGTGGTGAACCCTATAACTGAAAATAGCACCCAAATGTCGTCTCACCCCACAAAAAATGACATCTTGCACACCTCGTCAAAGTTATTTACATCAGAATATGGAAAAACAAAAAAAAAATTTTAGGTACAAAAGGCTTTAATTTTTTTAAACTATTAAAACCTAATAAAACTTATATAAATTTGGCACCCCTGTGATTGTACCAATCCAGAGAATAAAAAGAAAATGTCATTTAGAGCACTAAATAATAACCGTAAAAACTGTTCCCCTAAGAATCTGGCAGAAATGCATTATTTTTGTCAATTTCACAGCATTTGGACGGCATGGAATATTAAATTACCCCACTAGGAAAGACAATTTGTTATACAAAAAACAATCTAAGTATACTGAAAAATAGTTACAGGTTTTTAAAGTAGGGGAGCAAAAATGAAAAAGGGCATCAGCATGAAGTTTTTACAGAAAAGCCATATATGTGAATTGTGCCCCCTCCAGACACTCAGCTGAGGGCAGAATATAGAAGGAGCTGTAGGAAATAATTACAGTTTGCAGAAGTACATGCACCCTCTGCATTAGCTGAACCTTGGGAAAAAGAACACATTAATGTCTGACATATTTTGGTAAAGGTTTTTTTAGTCTTACTACTTAAAAAAATGTATGTAATAAAAAAAATGTCATTTATAAAACTATCCTATGAAGTTACAATCTCACATATCATGGTAAAGAACACAAAATAAAAAAGGGATGATATGTTAATATGTTCAAAAATATTATAATATAAAGAAGAGTAGAATAGAACTAAAAGAATTGACCTAAGGATTAAGGATTGTAAACTAAGCATACTGATATACTGATGCGTGTCCCCTATGACAGGATCTGCTCTTCTTTTAGCCTCTTATGCCCTGGATTTTTACATAAAAAAGTATTTTAAAATTATGCAAATGAACTTTTTTTCTTAAAAAAAAAAGGGTATAAGAAGCTAAAAGAAAAACAGATCTTGCAAGGGGGGAAACACACCGGTATGTCAGTGTGCTTGGTTTACAATCCTTCATCCTGGTGGTAGATGTCTTTTAAGGATTGGACGTTTTAGTATTCAATAGCAAAAAGAGAAAATGAACTTTGTGAAATCATAAATATAATATTGGTGCCAACAGCATTTTTCCATTACATGTAATGGCTTAAAATTTAATTTATCCATTGACAGGTGTACTTCTATGCATATGACATTTTCCAGAATGCAGGTATTTCAGCCATTGAGGCACCATATGTCTCCCTGGGACTCGGGATCACAGAAATCTTCACAACAATACTATGTGTAAGTATTACCACTAGTTTGGACCACATATACATCATTACATAGTGATGCCGACACAACTTTACTAGAAAATGTAGTTTGTCTTGCTTCCTAAGATATTTTCTGTTCTCTTAAAGGGCTTCCTCATTGATCGTCAGGGTAGGAAAACACTACTTTGGTTGAATTATGTGATCTTGGCTAGTACATTGACCTTGCTTACAGTTACACTCACACTTCAGGTAAGATCGAAGTTGCTGCCAACTAGGAATAATACATTTAATAACAGAAATTCTACATCAAAACCATACATGGGATTTTTATGGGTCCTAGGAGCTGTAAAAATAACATGCATTAAAGGGGTTATCCAGGTTTAAAAAATTTTTTATGGCCGGGCTGGGGAGGGCTAGTTAAACATAATAAACATGGACTTACCTCCTCCGGCGCCGCTGATGTCCCGCGCCGCGGTCACTTTGATCCGTGCCCCCGTAAACAAACAGGGGCACGGAAGCCACGCACAGGGAGCTTCTGGTCCGTGATGTGGACGGCTCCTCCCATCCGTCCCTATCTCTCAGCGTTGTAAGCGCTGGGAGATGGTGCGCGTGGGAGCATCCGGCCGGCCGGAAGCTCCCTGTGTGCCCTTGTACCGAAACCGGCGCACGGAGAAGACGGGCCGCGGCGCGGGACATCGGCAGCCCCGGAGGAGGTAAGTACATGTTTATTATGTTTAAATAGCCCTCCCCAGCCCGGCCATAAAAAAATTTTTAAACCCGGATAACCCCTTTAACTCTCTCCAATACAAAGTGCTTCTTTCTCCACTCACTTTGTCTCTTCCCATCAGTGTCTGCGGCAGCCCCTCCCCCCAGTGAAATTGATTCTGGGGGCCCACCTACTGCTACATGGGAATAATAAATGTAAATTTTTAGGCCATGCTGAAACAATGGGGCAGATTTATCAAGCTGTCTGAAAGTCAGAATATTTCCAGTTGCCCATGGCAACCAATCACGGCTCCACTTTAAAATATTCATGAGCACTGGTATAATGAAAGCTGAGCTGTGATTGGTTGCCATGGGCAACTAGAAATATTCTGACTTTCAGACAGCTTGATAAATCTGCCCCAATGTGCTTGCTTTGCATTTTGAAACACATTGCAAATGCATCAGGCAAAATGCATAATTGTTAAAGGGGTGTTCCACTAAGACAAAATTCTTAATTATACTCAGGACAACAAACTAACACACTCTCTAATTCACTGTTCTTATAAAAAATACAGCATCTTACAGACATAATTCCAAAATGGTCTCAAATGGGTCACGTGTGGCACATATGTGGCGCGGACACTTCTTAAATACCTGTGCAAACAGTTTGCACATAAAAGAAAATGCAAAGCCGGACAGAAAACAGATGCATGGCCTTAAGTAAATCTGGGTCATAGTGTAAGTTCTGCATAAGAGCATCTTCATAAGATGCGATTGAATTGCGTTTTGAGGCATTTCAAGCATCTGGAATATCTCACATATGTGTTTAGACCTAAATGCTTTTATGTAGCAAGTAGCAACAAGTGTTTTTTTTTTTAACATGGCAAAACATAAGTCGCTACTTACTTAACACGAATGTTTTGGTCTAAACTTATCTGTGTTCAGAGAGGAGAAAAGGAGACTTAAGGCCCAGTATTATGCAGTGACTCTTATTAAAATCAATCTGCTCCTTCCCCCCCCCCATATTGTGGCCCTCCTTATTTCCCCCTATTATTGTGGAATCCTCATCTCATCCTCACATTGTGACCCCCACCCTCCCATCATATTGTGGATCCCCTCTAATTTACTTCCTCATAATGTGTCCCATTTCACCCCCTCCTCATATTGTGACCCCCTCTCATCTCCCCCTCTTATTATGGGCAATCTCCTGCTATTATTGAGGCCCCCTCTTATCTATGTAATGTGGTCCTCCCCTTTTATTGTGGCCCCTTGTCATCTTCCCCTCTTACTGTAGACAACTCCAATCGACCCTCTTATTGTGGGTCACTCTTATCTCCTGCTATTATTGAGGCCCCCTCTTATCATTATGGCTCCCTCTTATCTTCCCTCCACATATTGTGGGTCATTCTCCTCTCATAGTTTGGCCTCTCTCCTTTCCTCCTAATCTTGTGGGCAACCCTCATCTGCTCTTCATTTGTGGCCTCTTTCATCTCCACCACCACAGCATGGCTCCTCTTATCTATTATATATTGCGCATGCCAGACTGCTTCTCATAGCAGCAGAGAAACCCAAAGATGTTTTGGGTTGCTCACATTTCTTTGCAGCATCATTGATTTCAACGTTTTATTACTTTAAGTCAAAAGATTACATAAACTAAGATAACTATGCATTTTATGGATGTCTACCATCAGATTACCTGGCCGTCCCAAGCAAGCTTTGTTTCTTCTAACTTTGCATGACCACATTTCTAGGCAAAATATGTTTACTACGTATGCAAATTAGCCTGTTGTACTATGCAGAGCATTACCAGGCTGTGCTGTAATAATATTCATTCATGCTTCACTGGCAGAGTAGTAAAAATCTTGCGCATGCGCAAGGACAATGTTAGTGAGATGTGATTAGAGAGCTGATGTTTAATAAATCATAATATGGCAGAGCATGGTGGTGCCTTGCAGAGCCCCACAGGCTAATTTGCATATGTAATACAATTATTTTTTAAGAAATACGGCCATGCATAGTTATATGAAATAAAGCTAGCTACACACGGGGACAGGACAAAGGATGCATGTCATCACAGCCAGACAGCCTGTTTTCCTTCTTACTTCTCACCCCACATGGACAATCTGAAAGCTGTACAGATTCATAAATACATTATTCAAAAATGTGAAATTCTAATCCTGTTTATTTTAGTAAAAGACAGCTTTATTAATAAACATAATTCTAACATGTATACATGATGTCAGATTTGCTTTTACAAGGCAGTTTACACAATAATTCTGTTTTCCTGCAGGATGTATACTCTTGGCTGCCATATGCTTCTTGTATGTTGATCTTCATCTTTACATTTAGCTATGGCTTGGGACCAGGTCAGTAACTTCATTTACTAACTCATCAGACTAGAGTAAGTTACATTTATTGGGTTTTATTTTTTCCAAACTTCATAGTACAGCTTAACACCATTTAATAACCATTTCTTGAATCATGACAAAAAGACAAAATCAAATGAAAAACAACAGATTAATATATTTATCGATGTTTATAACGGAATTGTTAATGAGGGATATTTTTTCATGTTTGTTTTGTAGGAGGGGTTTCTTTTGTCCTTCCCACTGAGCTATTTGTACAATGCTACAGACCAGCTGCCTATGCCATAACTGGCGCCCTCCTCTGGCTGGGATTATTTCTTATAGGTGTGGCTTTTCCTTTCATTGAGGTAGGATCTTCAGCTCAGCAATTAATATCAGAAAGAATACATAATGAGATTATGGGTCCATTATTTCTAGCTGTCAGTTTGCCCTGACATTGATATTTTAAATAAATTGACATTCACAAAACAGTTAGCATTGTTTCTGCTTAATAGATATGTAAATGTTTGCTTATTGTTAGAATTTTCATGACATCTTTGTTATTAATTCCTATTCAATCATCTGAAATGGGATGAGTTAGGGAAGGCAGGTAAGTAATTCTTAGTTATTTGAACATAAAGCTACAGTAACCTGATGATGACCAAGTGACATAAATATACAACTCTCTATAGGTAGCAGCTAAATTCAAAAGACTGCTTACATTGCCCTTAAACCTTAATGTGATAACCTGAAATGCTGTTGAGTAGACACTGGGGATGGTTATAGCATTTATTAACTATATAACTGGGCCAAAAATCAGGCACCTGTTTCCCTTAAAAAAATATACATATATGTACATGCACACATGTTTATAAAATCACACACATTTATATACAGGCGGTCTCCTACTTAAGGACACCCGACACCCTACTTAAAGAGGACCGGTCACCCGGGGAAAACACCCCCAACAAATTAGCTCCCCCTCATCCTATCCCCAGCCCCTTTATATTTATTGAATTTTTATTTAGATTTGTGTTTTTATACTTAGTTTAACCCGTTCGCGACCTGTGACGTAATAGCAGGTCACGGGTCGGCCGCGGGTGCATGGAGAGGGCTCACGCGCTGAGCCCTCTCCATAGCCGGTAAGTCTTTGCTGCATATTGCAGCAAAGGCTTACTGGTAACACCCGCCAAGAGCCGGCAGCGATTGCGCAATAAATGCGCTGCTGACGGCGAGTCTTACAGGTCCCTGAGTGACAGGGGCGTGGAGGGCGTGTGTCGGATGGCCCCCTCATGAATACGGCCGACTGTTAGGGAACTTGTACAACGATCCGACCTTTTTGATAAGAGGTCGGATTGTTTTAAACTAAGTATAAAAACACAAATCTAAATAAAAATTCAATAAATATAAAGGGGCTGGGGATAGGATGAGGGGGAGCTAATTTGTTGGGAGTGTTTTCCCCGGGTGACAGGTCCTCTTTAAGGACACTTGACTTACAGACCCCCCTAATTACAGACGGACCCCTCTGCCCACTGTGACCTCTGGTGAATCTCTCTGGAAGCTTTTTTTTAGTCAAAGACTAAAATGATCATCTGTAAGGTGTCTGTAATGAAGCTTTATTGATAATCCTTGGTCCCATTACAGCAAAAAATATTGAAAATCCAATTGTCACTGGGACAAAAAAAAAAATTTGCCGGGAGCTACAATTATAAAATATACAGTTCTGACTTACATACAGATTCAACTTTAGTACAAACCCCTATAGTAAGACCCCTGCTTGAAATTTATATTCAAAAAAATTATTTATTTTGGCAAATACCATAATACCCGGCAAGGATAACATGCTGCAACATAATTCCAGGAGAACAAAACAAAAGGGAGGGAAAACAGGGACCTGTGAAGCTGGAATCTGCAGAGCAAGACGAAGATGGGAGACAGGGAAAGCTTATTTAAAGTAGTGAGAATACCACCTTAAAGGGGTATTCCAGGAATAAGCAAAATTCATATAGCAATCGGTCATTAAAATATAAGCTAATGTGTAATTAGTTGTTATTAAAAATTTTGCTCCCCTTAGCAAAAATGCTGGTGACATACACTATGATGTAGAATTAAAATGCTACTGGCCCTTTAATCAGTCCGTTAATTTCCTCTGCGCGGTCCGTTGTGGAGCAGACACAGGAGAGAAGATGGCCCCTGGTCACATGTCCACATCACATGTCCTGCACCTGCCAGGGCAGGTCATGTGATCACCACTAAGTTTGGTTGTAGTCGGTTGGTTGCAGTGCATCCAGTATGGCCGGTGTTGTGGTGATGGCAGTTACACGTCATTACTATGGTAACAGAGCAGGAAAGTCTGTTACATTATCACTGGGAGCAGAGCATAAGAGGGAGGAGGAGTTACTGAGAACTAAAGGATCATGGAAATTGTAGTTTCCAGTGGCGGCCATCTTAGTGATAACTCCACCTACTTTAGAGAGGCCATAAATTTTGTAAATCATAAAATCAAACTATTTAAGCTCGATTTTGTGACTAATGAAATTGAGTATTGTTGTATTCATTTATTTATATCATCATGGGTTTTTGTGTCAGAGGTTCATATTCCCGGAATACCCCTTTAACTAAAAATCTCAGAAGTATAGAATGTCCCACTAAATACATGTTTAAAGCCTTCTTTGCCTTGATTGAAAAATCCACGCAGTTCTAGGGCCTATGTTTAAGCTTCTAAAGCCCTATAAGAAATAGTCAGCATATAGAAAACTGAAAGCCAGGAGGAATGCATTGGCCCACATTTATTAACGCAATTTTAGCAGTTTTCTGTCTAACATGCAAACTGCTTGTACATGTATTTATAATGGTTAGTTGGAGTTTGCGCCATATTTATTACTGTCTGTGCCACAATTGTGCAGCATGAACAAAGTGCACCAAAAAATGGTGAACACTTCCAGAAAAGTGCGGGGAGCAGGCCCACATTAATGAAGACCGTGCATCAGTTTTGATGAATCTGGCCCACTATGCACACTCCACAGGCAAACTGCACCTAGTACAGACTGCACTAGTTGTGATAAATGTGGGCTGAACAACTAAGATCAGCAATATCAGTAAATAATGTCTGTAAAGGGAAAATTCCCTGTTATGTGATCTTTTGGGGGACATAAATAAATAAATAAAAAATAATAAAATTAATAAATTAATTAAAAATTAAATAAAAAAAAATAAAAAAAAACACACACAAACAAACATAAAAGCATATTATAAGAAAAAAGTAAAACTGTTTGAAAAATCCCAGAATCAAACTAAAAACTGAATAACATACATATTTAAAAAGTAAATATGACCATGCGTCATTATTTTAAAAAATACTAACTTTTTTGGTACTACAGCAAATAGTTAGGGCTGTTTAACTATTGAATGTGCACAAACATTGAAGAGTACTTGGTCATTTACAGGTTGACGTATAAACCATTAACAGTAAAAGTTTTGTGCATTACATATTCTGCTGCTACTTTTTATTTTTGATGCTGTTAATGTGTAAAGTCTTCGAATAGTCTACAACTGAAATCATGCCCATGGTTAAACTATGTGAAGAGATTCAGTAATAATGGAAATTATGTTACTATACCAAATTCTATGTTTTCAACAGGAAGCACTGGGAACATTCTGCTTCATTTTCTTCTTGGTTTTCTGTATCTGTGTGGCTATATATTCTTTCTGGGTACTGCCAGAGACCAAGGACCGGAGTATGATGGAAATAATGGAATCTTTTAATAAGCTTAATTTTGGAGCTAAGAATGAGGATAAGCTTGTTTGTACCAGACTTTAGTTAACAGCTTGAGGACATTGAGGGGCCGTTATTTTTAGATGCATGCATTATTATGTTTGTGTATTTTGCACCCATTATTTCAGCATATTAATCTATTGTTTTAGTTTAATTTGTGTATTTAACCTGAGAATCATGAATGTATAACAAATAAAGTGTCTAGGAAATTTGTTATGGGTTCTGCTTATAATACCCAGAGAAAAACATGGACCTATATTCTAGACCCAGAGGTTAACTTTTTTTTTTCATGGACCAATTAGTATGGTACCAATGGCCAAACTAATAACACCATGAGACCATAAGCCCATAAGTTAAAGGACATTTTTTTAATCAACAGCTCTTAGGATGTAGAACAGCTTTTCCTATCATCTTGATTTGAAACAAAAATACTAAAGTTTGTAATCCAGTTCACCTTCTATATTGCTCTGTGTTCATTAATTGAAGTGGCCGTGTTCGTGTAGCTCAGCTGGTCCGCCTCCAGAGATGTGAGTTTGCAGACTGATAAACAGGAGGGCTCCGCCTCTGGCTTGGTGAATGTGAAGCTACAATTTAAATTAAATCCATCTTCTTTATTGAAACATTTTTAAAAAACATACAGGCAGTCCCAGGGTTACATACTAGATAGGTTCCATAGGTTTGTTTTTAAATTGAAGTTGTATGTCTTAACTGTATATTTTATAATTGTAGATCCAGACAAAAAAAATTTTTTACCCCAGTGACAATTGTATTTTTAACATTTTTTGCTGTAATTGGACCAAGTATTTGCAATAAAGCTTCATTATAGACACCTTACAGCTGATTATTGCAGTCTGGGACTATAGTAACATCCAGAGAGCTTCACCAGAGGTCGCAGTGGGCAGAGGGATCCGTCTTTAACTAGGGGTCGTCTGTAAGTCGGGTGTTTCATGTACATTTTGCCATCTACATTAATTGCTTTTTAGAACATATGTTTTTTAACATGCTTCAATAAAGAAGATGGATTTTATTTATATGAAATTGTAGCCTCACATACACCAAGCCAATGCTGGAGCCCCTCCTGTTTATCTGTCTGCAAACTATTATCTAGATTACCTATGTGCAACAGTTTTCATTGCTTTCTTCCTAACTTTACCCTATACTTTCACTAGCTTGTCTTCTGGCTGTGCTGATTTCTCTTATGATCCGCAGAGGGGCGTCTGCTCCATGCTCACAAAGTAGTAATGTGGTCTAACATGACAGCAGAGAGGTGTAGCAGGGCTGAGTGTGTTTAGTGCTTTAGTTGCAAAAGTCTCCTACAGACAATAGGTGCAAGATCTCCCCTTTTTCCTATTAGTCCCTCCATCATAGTCTGTGATTCTACAGAACTTTCTCTTTCTGTCTCTGCAGCTGATGTTGTGTCATATACTCTTCAACCCCTTCCCCACGTTCTAGTCTTGGCACTTTCTGTACAGGGCAGAGAAGCTATTAACCCTTAGTGCTAATACAGAGCTCAGATGTAACTTTCTGTAACTGTTTCACAGCTGGTTTCTATTACTTATAACATGCAGCATGCTACTCCATGCGATGACATCTGCCAGACTAGTCACCATATAAATCTTGTATGTATACTATGCAGTGTTCTTATTGGTAAATTACATATTATCCTTCCCCCACGCTTCAACATTACAAAAGACATGAGGAAAAGTGGCCAGCCCCTTTAAAGTCTTTTTTAGAAGCAATCTGTCAGCGATTATCTTGTATAAAAGAATGCCTGTTTTAACTGATGGTTCACTGATGGCGCTCTGTAGAGGTTAAATCCTATGGAACATTTCCTTTAAGAAACATATAACTGGACCTTCTGTAATATAATTTACATATTTAAGTATAAATTAGAGGATTCGTAATTTTAGAGAATGCTTTCTTATATAAGTGAGCTTTTTGAGCTGCATAAAATCCTATATTATCTTCTTAATAACAAATACTGCCAAATAACAAATACTCTCCATACTGCCAATGTTTTTGTTATAACGTCTTTGTGTATCTTTTTTTTAATTTTGAAGATTATTATGTGCCATCATGAACTCTGTTTTGGAAATATACTAATAAAAGGATATTTTATTTGTATGATGCTTATCTGTACATTTGTTTTCATTTATTAGTGCTTAGCATATATAGGTTTATATGTTTTGCTGGTGCTAAGCCCTGCATGTAAATTGTGATGTTGTCTTTTTTATAGTTTTTGTAGGTTTATATAACTTAAAACATGGTAGTATCAGTTTATACATTTTTACTAATAATTTTAAAAGTTAAAATTTGAATCACCAGAAACAGGGGAGCATTTACTAAGAACAGTGCAAACTGTACTATGTGCAGTTTGCCTGTGTATAGTGCAGAGTGTGCTAGATTCAGTATCTCTGGCGCACGTTCTGCATGAATCAAGTGCTCTCGGCCCTGCACTTTTTTGGTGCACCTTTAACATGGGGCGTGCAACACATTTCTTTTGGACTTTGCATGTTAAATCTGGCACACGGTCCGACTGAGCACCGGAACTCCCCCTTCAGTGCAAAAATTTGAAACGGTCACCTGCGACACAAATGTGGTACAGGCACTTATTAAATACCTGTGCAAGCATTTTGCATCTAAAAGAATGTGCAAGGTTTGACAGAAAACTGGCGCACTGCCCTTTGTAAATGTGCCCCACAGTGTACAAACATCACACGTTGAACTGGTCAATTTTCAAAATTGGCCAGAGATGATACATTTCCGGGGCAAAAGTTTGGACTCTGAAAACTGGAACTAACTGGAAGCCCCATGAGCACATTTAATACCAAACTTAGAAAGATACTGCAAAGGCATTCTAATTATAATAATGTGAATTGTGAGAATCAGATTATATAATAATTGCATACCATAATATTGGCGCTTATATCTTTTTTCAGATTATAGTTCTTCATCAGTAAAGTTAGACAACAACAGGTAATCTGCCACTAGCTCCCCGCCAGTTACTGATCCCACTAGGCAGTTATCCAGGTACAGGGTTACCTTTCAATAAATTCCTTTCTTGATGGTTTTATTACCCTTTCTATGGATACTTTGTATTAAAGAGCTATCACCTACCAGCCAACCAACAAAGAGCTGTAAGGAAAGTGGGCCACATGGGCAGAGGGATAGGAGTAAGTAGAGGTAACCTGGTTCCAAAAGATATGAGGTTAAAGAATAAAAGAAATGGCACCGAACTAAGGTTTGGTTTCCACCGGAGCAGCTGTAAAATAAACAAGTAAGACCCCATGTGCTCATATTAGTGCTTTCTCCAGCTTCTTTATAGTAAAATATTGTCATGGATTTGGCTCTAGATGACCATTCATGAATCCAAATCAAACACTGATAACCCTGTTTACTTTTTATGGGTAAAGTTCCGAGCTTGTAAAATTTCATCAGTGTGACACACATCATCTCATCACTTAAGACATGGCAGGGTTTCTCTCAGAGCTGGTAAGTACACCTATAACTCAACAAAAATGTTACAATATATACTATTAAGGGGTATTCTCATTTCAGCAAATTAATGTTATATTTGCATTATAAAACCATATACAATTTTCCAATATACTTTCTGTTTCAACTCCTCACAGTTATCTAGATCTCTGCTTTCTGCCATTGTATACAGAGGTACTGGTTTACTACCAGTAGACAGAATCTGACCATGGTCACACAGGTGCACGTCTCGTTAGTATCATAGAGAGTAATCAGAGCTGTGTGATATAACGAGCCGTGCACCTGTGTGACCAAGGTCAGATTTCTATCCACTGGTAGTAAACATAGAAGCTTAATACAGAAGCAAGCAGAGATGTTGAAAAGCGTGAGGAATTGATACAAAAAGTATATTGGAAACTTGTATAACTTTTTATAATACAAATAATAACATTAATTTGCTGAAATCGGAATACCCCTTTAAGGAAAGTATTTCTTAAACTATCTAAAAAATGTTTTTCAAAAAACATTCAGTGGTCTGTTTTTTAATTGATTATTTTATTTGGTACATTGAAGGAAAATGGTAAAAGTTGACAGGTTACTTTGGGTGTCACTTAAACGGATATTCTGATACCCGTGTCCATTTTTTAATTTTTATGGCCTATTCACATCAGAACTAATCAGCTGCCCTCAGGTGCCAACATCGAGTGATCCTTAGAGTGAACAGAGCTGAAATTAGAAGGTTCCATCCATTGCACATCAGTGGGAATAGAAACAGAGCTGCAGCACTTTGGAACCGCTGCTATATAGAGACACAGGGGGTCATTTACTAAGGGCACGATTCGCGTTTTCCCGACGTGTTACTCAAATATTTCCGATTTGCGCCGATTTTCCCTGAATTGCCCCGGGATTTTGGCGCACACAATCAGATTGTGGCGCATCGGCGCCGGCATGCACGCGACGGAAATCGGTCGGAAATGTGTCGCGAAAATTGCACTTACCTTCACTCGGCCCGGCTCGGTGTATTCCAGTGCGTTCCGATGCTCCTCAGCGCGGCGGAGGAACTACCTTAATAAATCCTGGCCGGACCCGAATCCAGCGCAGAGAACGCGCCTCTGGATTGCGAATGGACCGGGTAAGTAAATCTGCCCCACAGCCTTCTGCTTCTGACCCAGTCCCATGTATAACCCCGGCTGACCCTAAACTACTTTTACAATATGACAAAGGATATTCTTTTGAAAAAGGTAATTCATATAAAATGGTAACATCTGTAACAATGTTTTAAGTAGTTGTTATGTCAGAATATCCACAAGAATGAAAGGGCCAAACTTTTTCCAGCAGAACATTAATAACACAACATTAATAGCATAATAGCAAACTTTGTCATACATTTAAGTAACGATAATCCTTCTTTCTTCAGTTTTTTAGCCTGCACTTACTATAGTGTCATAATAAACTTGCCATACTTACTGTAGCTGCCCTGTTCATGGAGAACAAACTGTATTAAAAACATGGCATTATTTTTTACTCACAGTTGATATAATTTTAGACAAAGAATTGAAAATGTGAACAATGAATCAGGAGAAGAAATATAAGAAGATTACAATATGAACTAGGCATTCTATCACTTATTTTGATGATACATGTCAGGAGCAAGCAGGACTTGGAAAGTTAAAACTAACTCATACCTGCTTTCAGATATACCAATTAGTAATGGGAAAAGAACATTGAAAATAACTTACACAGGGTGCATTCACAGCGTTTAACACATGTATTTAAAACAGATGAAGAGAGATTTGCCTAATTAAAGTGATGTTAACACTTGCATTACAAAACACAACTGTCAACACAGTTGTAAATGCCAGTTTTCCTTTTATTAGGAAAATCTCACTTTAGCTGTGGTATTGCATTTTGAAACTCATGTGTTAAACACTACGTGTGGCTGCACCCTGAGGATGATGCCACAAGTCGCGTTTTTGATACTTTTTAGAGCATGCGTTTTCAGCCAGTTTAAGTTTACATTCAGACGAACGTATAGGAGACGTATATACGGGCGACATATGTATGGCATATGTACGCTCCCCATACACTTCTATGGCCGGAATTTCTACGGAATACGGCGCTGTGCACTGTATATTACTATGGAGAGGGACGGGGGTGAGCTGCGCTCATCCCCTGCTCCTCTCCGCAGCGCCGATGTATGCCGGCCGTACTATGGTGTGGCGGGCATACATCGTGTGAATGTAGCCTAAGGCTGGCGCCACACGTAGCGCTTTGTCTGCGCTTGCAAACGCAGACAAAGTCGCGCCCACCGGGGCGGGCCTTGGCCCGATCGCATCGGCGTTTCCATAGAAACGCCAATGCGATTGGGCTGAAGCCCACCCCGGTGGGCGCGACTTTGTTTGCGTTTGCAAACGCAGACAAAGCGCTACGTGTGGCGCCGGCCTTACTGTTTTTGACCCTTTTTGACCGTTTACCATGCTTTTGGCTGCTTAGAACCTGTTTATCCATTAAAATGATCAAAGCAGTCAAAAACGTATGCTTTTTAAAACGCACTGAAAACGCATGCTTAGAACGGACCAAAAACACCACGTGTGGCATCACCATTACACTTCTCTGGCTCCAGTTTCCAGCATCACCAGGACCAGCTAATGCCACTGATTGTCTGTACCACACCATGTAACCCCTTGTGCTTTCTTCCCAGCCAGCAGGACCAGGGGACTAAATACTGTTTCAAAGTTTATCTCAAAGCAGGGAAAATATTCTTTTTATTAGTTTACCACTGGGGTTTGCCGAGAAACTATTATTGAAATTAAAAAAATGGATTTAAAGGGGTTGTCCACTTTCAGCATGTAAGTGATATATATATATATATATATATATATATATATATATATATATATATATATATATATATATATATATATAATATATATAGGACATAGTAGAACTGGAACAGGTGCAGAATAGAGCAACCAAGATTATTAGGGGAAAGGGGGGACCATATTACAATGACAGATTACAAAATTTGGGATTATTCAGTTTAGAAAAAAGACGACTGAGGGGAGACCTCATTACAATGTACAAATACCTGAACGGACAGTGCAAGGATCTCTCCAAAGATCTTTTTATACCTAAGCCTGTGACCAGGACAAGGGGGCATCCTCTACGCCTAGAGGAGAGGCGATTTTACCATCAACATAGACAAAGGTTCTTTACTGTAAGAGCAGTGAGACTGTGGAACTCTCTGCCGCAGGAGGTTGTTATGGCGGACTCTATGTACATGTTCAAGAGAGGCCTGGATGCCTTTCTGGAGAGCACAAATATCACGGGTTATGGGGGTAAAACATTTATGTAATTCTTAAAGGTTGGACCTGATGGACTTGCATCTTTTTCCAGCCTTATATAATATGATACTATGATGATTGTGTAGTAAGAAGTTATACAATTTTCCAATATATTTTCTGTATCAATTCCTCATGGTTTTCTAGATCTCTGCTTGCTGTCCTTCTATAGAAAGCTTCTATGTTTACTTCCAGTGGATAGAAATCTGACCATGGACACGCAGGTGCACAAGCCGTTAGTATCATAGACAGTAATCATGGCTCTGTGATATAACGGATATAATTGTGCAACTGCATGTCCGTCATATGACCATGGACAGATTTCTAACCACTGAAAGTAAACAGAGAAAATTTCTATAGTAGGACAGCCAGCAGAGATCACAGTGAGGACTTGATACAGAAAGTATATTGGAAAATTGTAGAACTTCTCACTACACAATCAATATCAATTATTTTGCTGAAAGTGGACAACCCCTTTAATAGTTTAATAATCAGAAGGAAGGCCTTGCTATGCCTCCACTAACAGTGCAAACAGTCTGATTTTCATGTAAACCAGGAGAAATAGGAAGGATCTGGATTGTACCACATTCGAAAGCTTATCAGTATTATGGCCTTAAAAAGCTCATGCCCATGCCAGGTGCACTTCATGAAAAATGGTCATTGTCTGACAGCTTTTTGTAGGTCGAGGTTTCAAGAACAGTGTAGGGTTTTCATATTATCAGATAAATATTAATCTATCCTACATTGCAGGATCTTTATCACAGCTTTGTGATGATTTATCAGCAAAGTCACATCTATCCATGACTCTCAGCAGGTGTATACACACAAACCATATATTCTGATTATTGCATTGCTTGAAATTGAGGGAATCATTAAAGCCTGTTTTTCTCTTTGATTTCTTTGTATTAAAATAGGGTCAACACTGGAGAATTCTTCCATTGATTATTATACTTGGTATAGGTAATGGTTTGCCTTTTGGTTACCAAATATCAGTGATCAGCTCATCGTCTACAGTAAGCAGGACTTCTCTTTTTACTTTGTGCAGCCCAATTCATTTATAACTAATAAAAAAAATTAAACAATATTAACATATTTCATAATTATCATGATTCATCATTACCAAACAAATTATTTTGTTGTTCCTTTGATCATGTTCTAGAATGTCCTATGTTGTGTTTAATCTACCAGGTTCTTAGCTGCAAGGTCATAATCATTTTTATCATCTCTCTATCTCTCTCCTAATGACATACCTAGATCCAAGTGATCCTTGGTACCTTGATTCGCTCTTTGTTTAGCTTCTAATGTCCTGTTTGTTTGTTTTTCTAAGGCTTTTAAAATTATGCAAATAAGCCAGAGGGGCTCCAGACTCATTTGCATCATATTAAAGCCTTTTTTAAATTAAAAACAAGGGCATAAGAAACGAAAAGTACAGTGGAACCTGCCAGGAAGAGTGCACAACAGCACGTAACTGTGTTTGGTTTCCAATCCATGATCCTGGTGGTAGATTTCCTTTAAGTCAAACAACTGCTTGAACTCTTTTTGTGCAAATATTATTTTATACATGGACTTAAAGGCTCCCTGAGCCTGTGTTGGGATATGTAAACCAGAAACAGAGGCAGTCTCCACATCTATGGGGTGTAGGATGACAATGGTCAAATGATTTACCAATGTGACAGCACTGTTAGACTTCCCTTCTTGTGATTGTAAGGATGGCTAGGCCCCACCAGTAATCAGTTCTTGAGGCCCAGTACTTCCTCACAGTATGACTAAGAAGGTGGAGCCTAGGAAGGAATGATACTGGTTGCTAGACACTACATCTAGATTCCCTCACAGTTATCCAATGCATATGCAGCCTATAATAATAAAGTGTGAAGCTTCTTACATAATGTAACGATATTATTTTAGGAATAGCTGAATAAAATAAAGTGCGGGTATTCTGTATGCACTGCTTATGCAAGGCCTAAAAGCCCACCTAGTTCAGGTGCCCAATAGTGGATCCACTTGTGGGCCAGTCCAAGTCTTCTTGCTGAGTGATTCCCTATATTAACACAATAGGTACAGAATGCACAAGCAGTGCAATAACCACAATCAAATGGTCAATAGGTTATCTTCTCTTTTCTCTGGCCAGTGTTTTGCCACAACACCTCAATTCATGTCCCCTGCAGTTTGCCAAAGGCTTTATCAATCAGACTTGGATAGGAAGGTATGGATCATCAGTCCCTGAAGAGAAGGTCACCCTGCTGTGGTCCACAGCCATTTCTGTGTACGGTGTTGGTGGACTACTAGGATCACTGGTGTCCGGGTACCTCAGCAGAAGATTTGGAAAGTGAGTACTTTTGATTCTCAATATGAGCCATGACCACAATGACTTACACGGTGCATTAATAAGCATGTTATGCCTTACTCTACTACTGATAACTCATCAGCAAAGACATGCCTGATGATCCATTTCTTTCTGATGGAAAACTGTGGGTGATCCCTTACATTTACATATTCTCTTTATTTCCATAGGAGACGATCTCATATATTTGGTGATCTTTTGGGCATAACAGCCTCCCTGTGTCTTGGGCTCAGCAAGATTGGAGGATTATATGAATTAATTATTGTGGGACGTTTTCTCTATGGCTTTACATTAGGTATATATTAGCACTGTAGGTTTGTTAAGAAAACATGACAAATATTATGTATCTCAATAATCTTCTTTATTAGCCTGTTGAAAAAAGTGACAATGGGGGCCATTTAATAAGAATGACACTCTAGGCCTTGCATTTAGGATAAATGTTAGTAATGGTAAATGTGTTGGGCCATGAAGACCATGCTGCTTCCCACCCAACTCCACCATTGTCTTCCCCACTTTTTTGTCTCCAGTATAAGCCTTCTCCCTCCTGGGTATTGATTGCCCCCTCCACACATGTTCAAACAATTCAGTTTCTTATCTTTTTGCAGGTTTGGCAATAAACATATATGTTCAGTATCTTGGAGAAATCTCTCCCAGAAGCCTTCGAGGCTTCACCAACACGTCTGCACCAATCTTTGTAACCACAGGCAAACTCTTTGGTCAAATTGTTGGTCTTCGGTAAGATCCATTTCATATTTGAGTCTACCTACTCATTTTCAGTTGCAATTGTTCTGTTCATTTATAAAGCTAACAGGTAGCACTTACCTTTCCATGCTGGTCCCTTATTCTTCTTTCTTTTCAGCACCATAAGGCAGTTGCCTTTTCCAAATGCAGTCAGCCAATCCAAAAGGATGCAGGTTTATTTAAGGCAGAATTTTTAACTGTAAGAGGTCTGAGCAATAATGGTCCTAGTTTCCTAGCATTCTTTCAATTTTAGTTTGTGTGCGAACATGGTTAACCTGTAATCAATTTTGCCTACCTTACTTCCTACTGTGTGTTTGCAAATACCTTCAGTGACATGCATTTGTGTACCATGACACATCTAAGTCAGCTGCAAAATCCAGATTCCCCTAAGAGGTTTGAGGGTTAATTCCAGAAGACCACTCTCTAAATACCCTTGCGGGTGAGCACATATCAGATCACTTTAGTGTCACATTGGGCCCACCCTGCTATTTTACATGATGGAGCTTATTCTAACATTGGGCCAATTTTCCTGCCTCTTTCCCATTTTTGTCAATATCGGTATAATTCACCAATGATTTTCTAAAGACCTTTCTTGTCTCTGCCATTTCCCAAAGGAAGTGACATAAAATGTGTTTGGTCCCATCTAAGTTTAATATGGATTTTCTTTAAATGAGATGTAGTAGCATGATTTGATCAATCAAGTGATAAGGAACACTTACCCATAAATCCAGGCATTGTGACTGTGGCAATCCTCTTATATTTGTTATCCATGGACTGCTTTCTATAAAATTTAATTTATGCTAATTTGTCAGAAGCTGCATCTGTAGCTTCACAGGCTGTTGGCAAAGGGAAAAGATTCATAGTTCCTGTACTTCCCTCCTCCCCATGCCTGATGTAATTTCACACAACGGGAGGGAGACAATACTCATGCACAGTGTAACAACTATGAAGCCATTGAAGGATACCATGGATAACAAATCTAAGAAGATTACCACAGTCACAGTGTCTGAATCTATGAGTAAGTGTCCCTGGTTTATCATGATGGATTTTAATGGTAGATTTGCTTTAACTCTACTACAATGTTCATTTTTCTCTTTCAGTGAAGTTTTGGGAACAGAGACACTGTGGCCCGTGATGCTGTCACTTTGTGGCTTTACAGAACTTCTACACTTGATAGTAATGCATTTTTACCCTGAGACTCCTCCATATTTCCTATTGGTGAAGAAAGACCACAATCGTTGTATTCAAGGTAAATCATTAGATTTTTATGGTTGCATTGGTAGAAGATAATTTACAGCAAAACACCACTACATTTAAAAAAAAAATCACTAACTGTAACTACAGGTTCATATTGATTTTTAACAATTATGTGATTCCCTTTCAAAGTAAGGAGATTGATGGAGATTTATCATATGCTATCACTACTGCACCGGCCCAACCCCATCTTGTTACACTGGATGCATCAAGAGACTTAGGCCTCTGTATGTATCCAGCCGGCAGTGAGTAAAACTATGTCAGGTCCGACCCGGTGTAGTCTTGCGTAAAAAACTGAAAATTCCCTGTGCCTGCCTCCTTCACTGGCCATCGCGTCCCTCTACGTCTCCTCCATGCCCACATGACCTGGAGATGGCATAATCACTATTTTAATAGCAAATTCTTGGACTGGGCAAGAATTTGCAATTATTTCACTGCTTCTACTCCAGAAAACTGGCGTAGAAGGAATGATAAATTTCCCCTTAACATGTCCATATGGTGCTCTCCATTTGCATTTTTCTGCTATATTTGTCAGAAATCTTAAGCAGCAGAGAAGTGGGCGGAAAATAAATCTACTGAGCTCTGCACAAACTGTACATACAGGATCTATATAGTGATTTGCCTGACAGCTTTTATCCCATGGAACATATAATAAGTAGTAACAGAAACTAACAGTGAAATAGTTACATGATCTGGTGGTAAACACTAAAGGTTAAAAGCTTCCCTGAAAATAGTATCTGGAGACCAGGAGCTGGCAGGAAGGTGCTACAGAGGTATAAAGTGAATCACAGATTGGAATAGAGGAACTCCTATATCCCACTATTCTATGCCGGAGACCTCAGCATTTACAGTGCTGCAGACACCAAGCTCTCCTGCTACACAGAGCAGCATTATATGACCTCCCTTTTCCATCACAGTCCTTTCCCTCTTGCAGTTAGACTTGGTTGAATGACTTGTTCAAACAAAGGAATTGCTGGACATAGATAATAAAAGTCATAGACAAAATTGTCCAATATCAAAAATCTATTGATTTGTTAAAAAAAAGATGTTACCGTAGGATTGACTCTTTAAATTTTCACATGTATGTTTTAACCTTGTTCAAATATTACATACATATGGGCTCCATAATATAAATAGTTCGCTTTGTGCTTAGCTGTGTGATTAGGGTAATTGGTCCACAGTTATGAAAGTGTTTTCTGTCTGAATTTTAATTTGCACAAGCATTTCTAAAGTGTCAATGGCAGTTTTGTGTCACGGCTGCACCAGATTCATAAAGTCTGTATACCACAAATTATGAATCTGGTACAATCTGCACACCACACAGACAAACTGCACATCATGCAGTTGGCACTGTTTTTGATAAATGTAGCCCAGTCCTTTGAACCTTCGTCCCAGTCTGAGGTCCAGAGCACTCTGGAAGAGGTTTTTTGATCCAATGTGGAGATAGTCCAAAATGTCAGTGTTTGGGAAACCCTTGGGAACAGCGATCATAATATAATTATTTATCTCTTAACCCTTCAACGCCGCAGCCACTTTTCAACTTCCTGACACGGCCCATTTTTTAAAATCTGCCCTGTGTCACTATAAGTGATTATAACTTTGGAACGCTTTAACACATCCAAGTGGTTTTGAAATTTTTTTCTCGTGACACATTTTACTTCATGTTAGTTAAAAAATTTTGGTGGCATGTTTTGCATTTATTTATGAGAAAATCAGATATTTGGTGAAAATTTGGAAAAATTCTCAATTTTCGAAATTCAAAATATTCTACTTTTTCCACACATAGTCATAACAGCAAGAAACGTAATAACTAACATTCACCGTATGTCTACTTTATGCCTGCTTGGTTTTTTTTATACATACTCTCATTTTTGTAAGATGTTATGGGGCTTTGAACGCCAGTTGCAATTTCTCACATTTTCATAAAAAACGCAAAATCCTGCTATTGAGGGACCTGCTCAGGTTTGAAGTCACTTTGAGAGGCCTAAATAAAAGTAAAACCCCATAAATTACCCCATTATAGAAACTATACCCCTCAACGGACGTAAAACAACTTTTATGAAGCTTGTTAACCCTTTAATTGTTTCACAGCGGTTAAAACAAAATCGGATGCAATTTCAAAATTAAATTTTTTTTGGCTAAATGAATGTGTTTTTCATAAAATTTACAAATTCTCAGTGGATAAAATACCAAAACACTCCACAAAGTTTGACAATACCCCATATGTGGTGGTAACCTGATGTATGGGCACACGCCAGGGCATCGAAGGGAAGGTGCGCCATTCAGAGCAGATTATGCATTGTCACTTTTTATTGGCTATACAATCTTTATTTTTTTGGCAATTTGGACATATAAGCTTATTTTTTGTGATGCACTTTCCAAATACTTCATTTTAGTGGGTCATTAGCTTTTTGATGAGATTTTATTAACTCTTTAATGTATGGAGGAAAAGAAAATTGTCAATTTTGGGTTTCTTTTTTTTTGTATCTTTTTGGGGTTGTACACCGTACACTAAAAATACTATCTTTATTCTATAGATCACTACGATTACGGTGATACCTCATTTATATAGTCTTTTCATATATTTTTACAATTTTACTGGAAAAAAACCCGAATATAAACAAAATCTCATTTGTTTTTGCATCGCCATCTTTTCGGAGATATAACTTTAATAGTTTTTGGTTGACAGAACTGGTTTAGGGCTTATTTTTTATGTGTGGAGTTGTCCTTTTCAGTGGTACCATTTTGGCGCACATAACTTTTTTTGATCACTTTTTGGAACATTTTTGTAAAGGGATTTATGACACATTTACATTTTTGGTGAGTTTTACAGGTTTTGTTTTTACGGCGTTCACCGTACAGGTCCAATAATGTTTTTGACTTATTGTACGGATTGTTATGGATGTGGCGATACCAAATATGTGGTGGGTTTGGGTGATTTTCAGGTTTTTTTTAACTTTATTACATAGGGAATGTCTGTGTTTAGGGGACTTTAACTTTATTTAATTAATTCTTTTTATTAAAAAGTGTGTTTAATTAGTGTTTTTTACTTTTTTTCTTTACTTTTACAGGTTGGCTTGAACAAGCGATCCTCTGATCGCTTGTTCAAGCTATTCTTCACCTAATACAGTGTAATACAGATGTATTACACTGTACTATGTGACACACTGAGCATGCTAGATTTTTTTAGTCTGGACGACTATGAGGGGACATGATTAATTTATATAAATATATGAATGGTCCATACAAAAAATATAGTGGTAAGTTGTTCCATATTAAATCAAATAAAAGGCGAGGGGGTACTGTTACCGTCTGGAGAAATCAAAGTTTGATCAAAGTTTAACTGTGGGATAGCCTGCCTCAGGCTCTGGTCACAGCAGGGAAAGCAGAGAGCTTCAAGAAGGGTCTAGATGCCTTTTTACACCTAAATAACACTGATGGTTATGTTATATAGAATTTTTTCCCATAAATCTCTTCCTCATCCAATCCATTCCCTTCCTTGGTTGAACTTGATGGACATGTGTCTTTTTTCAACCGTATAAATTATGATACCATGATATTTTTGTACTTGGCCACATTCATCTTTCCTTCAATTGCCACCAGTAGTCCTGTCCCTGCAGGTGAAAAACACCCCTGCTGCCACCATCAGCAGGACGGGATTGTATTTGGCAAGTGATGGGCAGTACCTGGTTTTCTCCACACATATCACTTAAAATTAACACCAAAAAGTTCAATCTTTTTCTCATCAGAGCAGAAAATCTTATTTCTCATAGTCTGGGAGTCCATCAAGTGTTTTTTTTTTGCAAACTGTATGCAGGCTTTCATATGTCTTGCACAGAGGAGAGGCTTCCGTCGGTAGACTCTGCCAAAAAGCCCCGATTGGTGGGGGCTTGATAGTTAACTTTGTGGAACTTTCTCCCATCTTTCTACTGCATCTCTGGAACCTTGATCTTGGGGTTCTTCTTTACCTCTCTCACCTAGGCTCTTCTCCCACGATTGCTTGGTTTGGCTGGATGGACAGATTGAGGAAGAGTTGCTGTTGTCCAAACTTCTTCCATTTAAGGATAATGGAGGACACTGTGCTCTTAAGAATCTTGAGTTCTGCAGAAATTCTTTTGTAACCTTGGCCAGATCTGTGCATTGCCAGAATTCTGTCTCTGAATTCTTAGACCTCATGATTCTCATGTGCTCTGACATTCACTGTGAGCTGTAAAGTCTTATATAGACATGTGTGTGCCTTTCCTAATAATAATAATAATAATCTTTATTTATATAGCACCATCAAATTCTGTAGCGCTTTACAAATCATAGGGGACATATATAAATATAATATGAAATCACAGAGTACAAACAGTCATATGGAGTAATATGAGTGAGGGACCTGCTCGCAAGAGCTTACATCAGTTTAATTAAACACAGCTAGACTCCAATGAAGGAGGAGAACCATCTCAAGGAGGATCAGAAGGAAATGGACAGTATGTGGATTAAATATGAGTGTCACAGCAAAAGGTCTGTGTCACGGCCATACCCGCGATCCAAGGGTGTCATCTAGTACCCTCTACATCTCCAGCGGTAGTCCAGAGGGTCCACTGGTCCACAGACTCCTCCCTCTGGACTCTTCCCATAGAGACTTTCCTGCCTGGTACTCCCAAGTACCTTCCGTTGTCTGTGTACCGTTACAGTCTGAATACTTATGACCATGTGATATTTCAGTTTTTCTTGTAAATTAGAAAAAATATCTACATTTAAATTTTTTTCTGCCAAGGTGGGATGCATAGTGTACATTAATGAGCAACAAAAATGACTTTTTTAATCTTACCAATTGGCTACAATAAAACAAAGAGTGAAAAATATAAAGTAAATACTTTCTGTACCCACTGTACATAGATGGTAATATGTACAAGCCGCAATATGGTATATGTTAGAAACTAATAAGTTTGAAAAACAGAACATTTTAAATTTTGATAATAGCTATTTTATCTATTCTTCACAAGTCTTATCTTAACTATTTAGTTAATTCATTTTCCAAAACTACATTAGATTTATTTTTATTGGTTTAATACAATTTTGAATCCAAACTATTTTCCTGGTTTTCTAGCTATGCACAGGATTTGGGGACCAGGAGAGTATCAATCTGAAATTAATGAAATTTTGGCTGAACAAGAGATGCGCAAGAAGTCTAAAACCATGAATATTATAGAGCTGGTGAAAACACCATCTCAACGTTGGCAACTCTACATTGTGATTGTTATTACTTTAACTCTTCAGCTGTCCGGTGTCAGTGCAGTTAAGTCATTTCTAATTTTCTACATAAACATAAAAGTGCTCTGCAGCTTATGTCTTCACGTTCATTGGTCCCATTTTCAATACTTGCCCTGTGGCCTTGTATGTCATATCACGCTACCTAAATAAAACAAGACTATTGTTTGTTGAAAATATTGTTATTTGTCACTAATGTAACCTGGGGGACCACTGTGTTGATTTTTTCCCTTAAAATGTCTTTCAGATTTTCTATTATGCAAGCAGTGTTTTTCTCAATGCTGGTTTACCTCCAGAAAATATTCCTTATATATCTCTAGGAATGGGAGGTTTTGAGCTTATGGCTGTCATGTTATGTGTGAGTATTGTAATAAATGTATCCACCCACAATGTGCATTGATATATGGCAAAGCTGTAAGAATGTTTGACTCACAAGTAACTTTTATTGCCCAATACACATAATAGAAGTAACCAATCTAAAAATTATTTTAATGGATGCAATACCTATCCAAAGTCAGTAACTGTTGTTGCATCAGTAAATTTTATGATTACTTATTGGCTCAAGACAATGATTGAAACAAAAAAAATTATAATTGTGTAATCCATAACCCCCAGAATGTTACAAAAAGGAGCAGCTCTGTTACATTGATTACCATGTATATTTTTTATATAAAATGGTAAACCAGGATGTCTGGGGTGTTTTTACTTTAACAAAATATGTTTTTTTACAAATGTATTTATTTTTTAGAACTCAAATTTCACCTTAATAATGATGTTGTCTAATAGATAGCGCCCAAAACCAAGACTACTATGGCTAACATTATACCCCTTACCAGTACCTCAGTAACACCACCATGGGTGTCAGGAGAAGCCAATTGAAATTTAGTACCTGACCATCTATAGGTTCTCCCACCCCAATTTTATCTGGCTGCTGCTTTATTGTATCTAGCTGATTATATAAAAAGGTAGGGGGACTTCACATTGCTTTTGTTTCATTTACAAAAAAGACATAGGGGCTTATTTACTAAGGGTCCCGCGGCCACATTTCCGTTGGGTTTTTGACGTTTTCAGGGATCGCGCCACTGGGACAGGTATTCAGTTGGTGATTGTTTGGCATGTGATCGGATTTAGTCAAAATCATACCGGCTTTCATGCGACACAAATCGGGGGCGAGCCGTCAGACGATCCGACGGATTCGGACAAGCCACGGGATTTAATTTATAAATTGTGTCGCAAGCATGCACTTACATACATCGGGAGGAAGATCGTGAACTCCGGCGGACCTGATCGGGGATGCGACACATTCAGCAAATCGGGCGCATGATCTTCTTGAATCGCGGCATCTCCTCCGGACCGGGTTTGTAAATGTGCCCCATAGAGTCCCCCCTTTTTCTATAACTGTCCAGATACAATAAAGCAGCAGCAGCCTGATATTTTTGGGCTTTTCCAACCCAATAATACCAGCCTGCGGCTGTCCAAGTATTTGGCCATTTATGGATTGTACCACCTGGTGATGGAGGGTACTGGGGTAATGGTAAGGGGGCTAGTGTTAAACTTTTTTCAAGCCCAGGTCTTATTAATAGCTGCCATATATTCAAAACCACCATTACTAAGATGAAATGAAAGTAAAAAAAAAAAAAAAATGTTATTAAAATAAAAACTCCCCCGATAATAAGCGGAGCAAAATATGGAAACGTAAGAAAAAACGAAAAATGGTGTAGGGGGGAAGGGTTAATCTATGTATAATTTAAAAAGGATTTCTGGGGAAAATGCAGGCCACCTGCATGGGAGCATGTGCTGGTGTGAGCGGCACAGCACATGGGCACAGTGCAGTGGGTAGGGGTCCTTGCGTAATAGTAAATTATGATGCAATGAGTCCTTGCTTGCCGATGCAAGTTGTTCCATGACCAAACATGTTGTTTTGCAGAGGGTCCACATCCTGACAGAACTCCTAGAAAGTCCATGCAGAATTCACTTTTGACTCGAGGATCTTGTTTTAAAAATTTGCATATCACAGATCACTTTGCTACTTTGAAGTCAACCTTTTCAGTTAATGACATATGGTTTCCTTATTTGCAGAGTGTGATGATAGAGCACTGTGGAAGAAAAGTCCTGTTGCTCGGATGTTATGGGTTCATGGCAATTATGTTAGGTGGTCTCACTGTCACTTTGTCATTTCAGGCAAGAATCTTTATGTCTATTCTTTACCCTTTCCTTATCCAAATGTAAAATATCCAAATGTAAAAATATTAGAAGGAGAATTAAATAATATATTTCACTTCTTATCTCCAGGGCTGGGCACATTGGATCCCTTATTGCAGTGCTTTATCCGTTTTCTTGTTCATCTTTTTCTATGGCATGGGTCCAGGTAATTATTAGTGCTCCCAAATCTGTCCATTTTTACTTAGTGTTTTTGTACAGAATCGGATGTTGTCTGAATGAGATGTGTTAGACAAGACTTAAAGGAAATCTATCATAAAAGGGACATTTATCACTGCTCAGTTTTTAGACAGAAGAGCAGTGAAATAAATGCAAATTCTTGTGTAGTGCAAAACTTTGCGCTTTAAACAGCGAATATGCCACCTCAACACCATGTAGGTGTGGAAGGGGTGTAGAAGAGCATAGCGACCGGTACAGGGGGCAGGTATGGGGCGTGTTGTTTAGAAAAATCAGCAAACTTTCGATTGCTAGTGTTTGCACAAAACTATGCCAGGTCAGGTGGTTTTGCCCAGCGGCCGCCAGCCTGTCAGATACATTAAAAGGCCTAAAACTCTTGATGTATCTGGCCGGACACAAGGAAGGGGGGTGGCAGTATGATATATCTCCCCTACCATGACTGTGGTATTTTCTTATATTTATTATACGTGGCCTCCTTCCTTCTAAAGTCAACTTTTATAATTATGCTAATGAGACAGAAATGCTATGAACACTTATTTCCATCTGCATACTTTCCTCCATGGGGAATTGGCTGAATAAATAAGTCTCCAAGATGTAATGAAATTCTGTAATTGTCTTTACAGGGACATTGACCATTGCAATAGTTAGTGAAATGTGCAGCCACTCTTCCCGTCCTGCAATGTTTGTGATTGTTAGTTGCCTCAACTGGATTGGACTATATATTATTGGAATGATATTTCCATATGTGGAGGTGAGTGTGCATCATAACAATTATCATTATTTTCCAGTATGCACTTTGCTGTAATGTGATTACTGTTTACACTTTTCAATTCAGAATTACTGAGCTGAATAAAATAATACAGAATGGGACAGAGGCATCACTTGAAGCTGCTGGGGCCCAGTGCAAAATGTGTTGCAGGCCCCCAACTATAATCTATTGTTTATAGTACTAATCTTCTCATATTGGAAAGGTAAACCATATGGGCCCCCCAGGCATCTTCGGCCGGGTTGCGATCACCCCCTGCTCCCTCTCAATGGGGGAAACTTAAAATGAGTTGTCAGCCAGTTTTCTGCAGACATGGCAGTTAAAAAAGCTCCATCTCCACCGTTTGGGTGATTTTCAGCCCCGCAAACCACATTTCATGGGACTGAGAGAGGCCTTTAAAATCCGCCAAGTCAGACCTGGTCTAAACAACTCTGATCCTCCCATGGGTCCTGGCTAACCTACGACCTCTGGACCTCAACCTCTCCCTGTTTTCCCTGTACTTTTTCTTTGCATGGGAAAAACTGATGACTAAGAACACCCTGCTCAGGATGAGGGGTCCTGTGACTCCACTATTCCATAAGCCTTACCTTCTGACCTGGGTAGACAGGTTGGGAGGCTTCTTCTGACATCCACCTAGGCCAGATTGTTGATGGCGAATCCATTCCCAGGCTGTAGTCCTTGAAGGCCTCCCATCCCGATGTCCCAATGTCTTGGCTGTAGCACAGACAACTTACATCCTACGTAACCGCGGACCCAGACCACACTGCATTCGGGGAGTCCCCCACAGCCCTGGAGGCCTTGTTTAGACTGCCCTCCTCACCAGCCAATGCGCTCTCCGCCATATATGGCCTGCTGCTAGAGGATGCCACCCCAGGTAGGCCAGGCTTTATTTGGTTGCGTGGGAGGAAGTTCTTTCTGTTGAATTAACGATGCAGAGCTAGATAAGGCTTTTCTAATTTTGCATAAGATGCCGCTTCATTGTAGTGCTCAGGAAAAGAATTATAAAATATTGTCTAGGTGGTACAGATGCCTCTCTCGGCTTCACAGAATTTTCCCCGAAGTTTCAGACGTGTGTTGCGGAAGTGGGTACTCCATACTTGGTGGGGCTGTTAAGCTCTCCAACCCTTTTGGAACAGGGTCTTTGACACCTACCACCAGGCTACTGTGAAGAGGGTCACTTCATCTCTCCACATAACTCTTTTGTCGATCATACCTGGTACTATTTCTTCTATTAAGAAAAGGCCTCCTTCATCACTTTTTGAACGCAGCTAGTACGGTAACCTCCCACGATAGTCGAGTGGATTCAGGAACTGGGGTTTATCCGTACAATGGAGGAGTTAGTAGCCAATGATTCTGCAGATCTGGGTAAGATGAACACTGTGTGGGCCCCATGGGACATATTTCTAAGTTCCCTGGAATTCCTAGATCTGCTCTTGTCATAGAAAGTATGCACCATTGCTCTTCTAGTCCTCAAGAACATAGTCTTATGGGTTCCCCATCCCTCTCATGTGTCCCCTACCCTCTCCCACCCCCTCCACTTTTTATTCAAGATTTTCTCCTCATTGGGGGTCATTTACTAAGGGCCCGATTCGCGTTTTCCCGACGTGTTACCCGAATATTTCCGATTTGCACTGATTTTCCCTGAATTGCCCCGGGATTTTGGCGCACTCGATCGGTTTGTGGCGCATCGGCGCTGGCATGCACGCGGCGGAAATCGGTGGGCGTGGCCGAACAATAACCCGACGGATTCGAAAAAACCGCCGCATTTAAAAAAAAAAAAAATTGGTTGCACGGGCCATACTCACATGCACCACGATGAAGACGATGAACTCCGGGGCACCTCGGCGGACTTCGGCGCAGCAGCGACACCTGGTGGAGGACCTTCATGAATCGCTGGAAGACCCGAACGCTGGTCGAAGAAGCCGCCGCTGGAACACGAATGGACCGGGTAAGTAAATGTGCCCCATTATGTTTATTTCTTTGTTAATTGTTCATACACTGCAACAGTTACCCTGATTGGGATGACATCCTGGGGTTTCTCAATTAATGTATTACGCAGTGATTCTTCTCTCCAATTCTTAATGAACATATGACGTTTCTGATCCAGCGTGATCAGTCTTGTGCTGCCATCACCTACTTATACTGCTCCTTTTCATGTTTTTACCAATAAATGTTGATTATACATAAACAGATCTCATCTTCCAGAGATTCCTTCCAGATCTACTAGGGGGCCTGAGTAGATTTGGTGCACTGCACGCTGGAGGAAAGGGAGGGGAACATTAGAACTATCAGTATTTTCTGTTAGGGGAGACCCAGGAGATCTCCATAAACATAAGATTACACTGAATTCACTAAGCTCAGAACATGTTTTATCTGATGTCTATTGCCAAAGAGGTCACAATGGATCTCATTTTATTTCTCTTATTTTTAGGCTGCACTTGGACATTATTGTTTTCTCATATTTTTTGCCAATATTGTGGTCTCAGGAATATTCCTGTTTTTCTATCTTCCGGAGACCAAGGGGAAGACATTACAACAAATCACCACAGAATTCAACACTCTGAACTTTAAAAATAAAAAATTGGATCATCCAATAGAGTTTTCCACTAGCCTGTAATAAAGTATCCAGGTGTATGTCTCTGAAGTGGATCTTTCTACATTACATTGTATATTTACTTAGGAATATGGAACAAACATGTTGACTTCATTATATATGCTTTGAGATTATTATACACTGGGGAAAAAATAAAATATTTTTTTTGTGGTGCCTGGAGTTTTTTTTTTACCAGATTCTGGGAATAATTGAGATGCTGATTCTGAAAATACCTTCTATTTCTTTCTAGCAGCTCTAGTTTCTGAGACGTTGATACAATGAGTACTTTGTTCGTATGACTATGGCTCTTATGATTTTAATGGCTGATTACTGTTGGACAGGGGCGTAACAATCGTAGTTGAAGCGTGTGTGACCATGACTGAGCCCAGCCCCTTCCAGGATCTGCATCTGCAGATGCGGCCCAAGATAAAGGAAGGACAATCAATTCTTGTGTGTATATTATAAGGGGGATTTAATGGCTAATGGACAGTATATTATAAGAGGGGGGAGGGCTGGAATAATGGCTCCTGGTCAGTATATTATAAGGGGGAGCACCTGGATAGTAAATTATAAGGAGAGGGGCTCCAAGACAGTATATTATATGGTGATGGGGCTTCTGGTAAGGAAAAATCCATGAAATGCAAACATGTGTATTCCTTTATTCTGGCATGCACCATTGTCCAACACATTTCAAACGGCACGACCGTCATCTAGGGGTTTTCCCACAAAGGCAAGTTAGGCCCTATCCACTGGATAGGGCCTAACTTGCTGTTCATTGGGGGTCTCAGTGCTCCTCAGACTAATGGAGCAGACGGCTGCGCATGACCGTTCTGCTGAATTAATATCTATGGAGCTGACGGGGATCATCAAGCGCAGCTTTTGACCTAGCGACGCCCGCTCTAACATGACTGCTGAAGCTAGGTATATTGTCATTTAAAGTGGATCTAACGTCACCCATATATACTGCCTCCTGTTGGCTGAATGTGTTGTTTACAAGGCTAATGTGTTCTACCACAGTAAACTTGCGGATTTAAATATGTGTAAGTAATTAGGTTCTACCCAGTCCTAGGGAAATCATGTTCAGTTTGATTATCTCTAATGATAAGTAAGATACTATAGAACTAAATATATTGTATGTCCTTGAAGATGCAGGAACAGTTCTGTCATCGCAACAGGCAATTAACAATAAACCCCCTGCGATGCAAGTGCTCATAAAGGGATACTATCATCAAGATTTCACATTTTGATCTAAAGACAGGATCCCATAGGCTTTCTTGTACTAACTACCAATCTTCTTTTATAGGTAACATTCTTAGTTCCATTCAGTTTTATAATATATATATCCATCAAGAAGAAGGAGTCATGGCGTTGTCTTTTAAAGCCCCCATTCCTCTTGCTCCCTCATCCCCCTTCCCTCATGCAGGGAATATGAACATGAGTAGCTGGACATATATATTATGCTTTGATTGCATCATAAGAAATATTACCCTTCTTATACACTATGGGGGATATTTATCATTGTCATTTGGCAGCCAGTGGAGTGGGCCAGCACTGGGCGTTCCTCCCCCATGCCCGTACACTTTTTACATTCACCAAACATTCACCACTGAATATTCGCAGGCTTTTACGCAGAATTACACCAGGTCGGACCTGGCGTAGTTCTGTGACGGTGGGGATTGGGGCTTTATCATATGTATGTTAAATCTCCCCCTACAGTATGTTTTTGAACAGTTGCCCTTAATTGATGTATCTGTGATGTCACTGACAAACGGCTATATATAGGTTTCTTCACTGCACATCATTGTAATGCTTGACATAGGCTGGAACGCTGAAAGGTGGAATAAAAATCTAATTTTTTCACAACCCTTGGAGTGCTACAATTTATTTGGATTTATCATTGTATTCTTAATGGTGAGAGGATTAGGATAGCACCCCTATCCCTTTCTCTTGTTTGGACTGTGCTGCTTTCCTTTTGTATTTCTTTATAAGTACAAATGGAAGGTAATTTATGCAAACAAAGATGGCATAGGCTCAGCTTCTGTGGGTTATTCTGATCCTGTGGTTGTAAATCTTTTTATTTTATCAGTTCCGTAGTATGTTTTGTCCTACAGCCTTGTATGACCCTGCATATCACTGTATCATTGTGACATTGGCATGGGAAAACAAAGGGTAGGAAATGGTTTATATTTTGAGGCTGTGCTGAGTCACGTTGATGTGGTAGAATTGGGCAAGTTATTGATTAATACTTCAGGATTTCAGGTCACTTCTCACACCTTTCCTCCAGTTACTACCTTTCTTGTAATCATTGACTGGTCAAGTATTAACAAGAGGAACATGCATGCATCATGTTAAAACCTAAAACATTCTCAGAAAACACCCTTTTATGTCATTCATTACATACATTGGGGAAATTTTAACATCCATTTATAAAATGTTACAAAAGTTTGTTTGATACTTTTATAAAAAAGCATGATGAGATAGACAGGACTCTTTGCAGCAGATCCAATTATTATAACTTGAACAGGGAAACTGTTCCGTCAGAGTTCATCCTCTTCTTCCCGGTGTATGTAAGTGCATTTGTTGCGACACAATTTAAATATTAAATCGGTCGGATCACCCGCCCCCAATTTCTGTCGCATGAAATCCAGCGCAATTGCAACACAATCCGATCGCGTGCGACACAATCCCCATTTAAATACCTGTCACAGCAGCAAAAATCCCCAAAATTTCTAAAATCCGACAAAAGTGCGATCCGCGGACCCTTAGTAAATAAGCCCCCATATCTTTTTTGTTCCTGATTCACAGAAAGCCTGAAATGATCCCTTAATTATTAAAATGTGACCCTTTTGCAGCCCATCTTTACGACAAATGTATAAAACGTTCCTAAATTACACCCAGTTTGTCTCCATGATTAACTATTGCAGGATAATTGTATTTATTAAGTAAAATGTGACAAAATGAGACATATGAGACATAAATGAGAATCAAAATGTTAATATTCCAGTAATATGAAAAAATGTAAGACTATGTCCGTTTTTAAGGAGTTAAAAGGTAACCGTTGTTAGAGATGTGGAGAACATTTTTCTAATATACTTCATTAACAAATTCTGCTTAGTTTGTAAAAAAATTAAGTTACTCCTGCCAATAGAGATGCGTATTCCAGCCTGTACCGTGTGGGGATTACTTACTAAGGGTCCGCACGTGCACTTTCGTCAGACTTTACAATGTTTTTGTGATTTTCACTGTTGTGGCAGGTATTGAATAGGGGTCTGCGCTGGCATTGTGTTGCATGCGATCGGACTTTGGCACAGCTGCACTGGCTTTCATGCGACAGAAATTGGGGGGGGATGCCATCCGACTGATTTGGACTGAGCGCGGGATTTAACTTTCAAATTGTGTTGCAAGACAATGCAATTACATGCACCAGGAAGAAGATGGTGAACTCTGTCAGACCTGCGGGGGAAGCAACACATGCAGGATATCGGGTGCACAATCTATAGTCGGACAATGCACTTTCGGTGAACTCCACGGACCGGGTAAGTAAATGTGCCCCTGTGTGTCTATGCAGCATGCATGAGCTCAATCTGGTAAACAGATTTGCCATACACACACAATATCAAAATCATCTAAAATGGTGGTTACTCTTTAACAGTTGGGTATTATAATAATAATTCTTTATTTATTTAGCGCACACAGATTACGCAGCGCTGCACAAAGCATGACAAATTGGTCCCTGTCCCCATGGGGCTCACAATCTAATCAACCTAACACTATGGGGCACATTTACTTACCCGGTCCATTCGCGTTCCAGCGGCGGCTTCTCCGACGAGCGTTCGGGTCTTCCGGCGATTCATGAAGGTCCTGCGCCCGATGTCCACCAGGTGTCGCTGCTGCGCTGAAGTCCGCCAAGGTGTCACGGAGTTCATCGTCTTCATCGTGATGCATGTGAGTATGGCCTGTGCGACCAATTTTTTTAAAAAAATGCAGTGGTTTCCGTCGTGTGCATGCCAGCGCCGCAAAGCGATTGCGTGCGCCAAAATCCCGGGGCAATTCAGGGAAAATCGGCGCAAATCGGCAATATTCGTAACACGTCGGGCCCATAGTAAATGACCCCCTATGTTTTGGAGTGTGGGAGGAAACTGGAAAACCCATGCGAACACCGAGAGAAAATACAAACTCTTTGCAGATGTTGACCTGGGTGGGAATCGAACCCAGGACCCCAGCGCTGCAAGGAAGAAGCGCTACTCACTCAGCCACCGTGCCGCCAACTCTATTATTATGACTGCCATAAAAACTAGATGAAAACCACCTGTTTTTTAAAATAATTTTTAAATCCCAATTTATCCATAGTAGGGGTTGGAGTTATATCGTGTGCACCCAAACAAAGGGACGTATTATAGGTACTGACACTATACACAAAATAAGTAACAATTATACATCTTTATTTTTACAATAAATAAACCAAAAATATATATGCCAAACATGTTAAATCATTTAAAAAGCACTATCCAGTGCTGAGTCTCAATATAGCAGCAAAAAATATGTTTGTGCAAAAATAAGCACTTGTTGCTATAGGCAACCATACAATATTGTGCAAAAATAAGCAGTGGTTGCTATGCTCCCAACTTCCCTAATACCTAACAACTGGTATAACCTAACAAATACCCTAATAACTGGTGCCTTATTGTCCGGGACTAAAATGCAATACCACAGGGCAAATATCATGAAAAATAACAAGATACATGTGTAAAGCATATAAAATGAAAAAATATCACCAGGTGTAGGGAGGGAGGGGGCTGGCTCCCAGGGCCGGTGCTATGGGTAGGCAAAGTGGGCAAGGTAGGCCCAGGGCCCCCTCGAAGGGGAGAATCTCTTCTTTCAAATGAATCTTGAATTGTGTTTCTAGGTGCCCTGGATCCAGAGATATTCAGGTTTAGGCTACATTCACACTGCCGTTGCCCATCCGTACCGTAGCGGGCAACGGCAGTGCACGGGGAGAGGAGGAGGAGGTGAGCACAGCTCACCCCCGCCCCTCTCCATAGGAAGTAATGGGGCACAGTGCCGTATTACGGCAAAAGATAGGACAAGTCCTATCTTTTTCCGGGTACGGAGCGGTACGGTGCCGCACGTGTGCAGCACCGTACCGCTCCCGTAGGGCACCGTGCGCTCGTTGACGTGTATGGAGGACGTATTTCGGCCGTATATACGCCAGCTGTGAATGTAGCCTTAAAGTAAGAATATCAGGTGCCATTTTTATGTGATGCAGCCCACTGAAGTGTACCCCCTCCCTCCATATTCTTAGCCATCAGGCTACAGTACACGGAGAGTTTGCTTCACACAGGAGCTGCTGCACCTCACAGATAATGGAAATATTCACTTTATATGTTACTACATTTTGAGAAGGGATAATATCAACTAATATTCATGTTTTTAACCCTTCTCTGTGCAGAACTATCTAAGAACACACTTTCTCTCTTATTGCCTTTTATTTCGTGATAGTTTTTTTTGCGAATATTGACTGATACGATGAACATTTCATCCTCTTTGCCTAATGTCGCTATTATATATTAATACCGCGACCCAGAACATGTCCATAAAGCCATATGTAACACCAAAAACACTCACATGTTCTGGAATAAAGTTTTTATTTCACACCATCCTCCATTACTTACACCTACCGTTATGTTATAAGGCAGTGGTGGCGAACCTATGGCACGGGTGCCAGAGGTGGCACTCAGAGCCCTTTATGTGGGCACCCAGGCTGCCACCCCAGCACAAAATTTGCTAGACATGACTCAAGGTTTCATCCTGTGGTCCAAAACTATTTTAAAGCAACACCTTCTTGGCTGCCAGGACTACACAAGAAGCGAGAAGGTGTGGATAGAGATGTATTATGGTCAGTGCTCCTGCTTTGGGTCCCCTGATTCTTCCTCTTCAGGGGACCCTAGAAGGAAGCTACAATCCAAATTTTCTTTCTATTGTATTGGTGTCCTCAGAACGCCAATACGATTAAGACTTATGATACAGTTGGGATCAATAAGTTACTGCTTAAAATGTCATGTTGGCACTTTGCGACATTAAAGTAGGTTTTGGTTGTAGTTTGGGCACTCTGTATCTAAAAGGTTCGCCATCACTGTTATAAGGCAATCACTCAAATTCTTATGAACCGCGGAGGGTTCTGTTATTGGCGGCTAATACAATGGCGACATCTTACTTACGTAAAATTGTAAAAATTGCTCTGGTCAATAACGCGACAAAATATCCAGAAATGCCTGGCAGTGAAAGGGTTAATGCCCTTTGGTTGAATTCCCGGGTGAAGATGCTTATCATCTCTCTCCTGTCTAGTTATCTATCTCCTATAATCGATTGTTTTTTTTGCGAATATTTTTTTTGCGAATATTGACTGATACGATGAACATTTCATCCTCTTTGCCTAATGTCGCTATTATATATTAATACCGCGACCCAGAACATGTCCATAAAGCCATATGTAACACCAAAAACACACATGTTCTGGAATAAAGTTTTTATTTCACACCATCCTCCATTACTTACACCTATGTTATAAGGTAATCACTCAAATTCTTATGAACCGCGGAGGGTTCTGTTATTGGCGGCTAATACAATGGTGCACATCTTACTGTTTTAGGAAAGTATATTTTCTTTTTATAAGTATTCTGGATTTTTACATATTTTAGAGGAAATTTTGAATGTTAATTGCCAAATGTATCGCCTGGTTGTCTGCTTTCAAAAGGTTTTATGGTGCATTTACTTTTTATTCTGTTTTTTTTTATATATTTTGCAGGTTGTGACTGGCTTAAAATTTGTAGCTGAAAAGCAGATATCTAGTTATTACAGTTTTAGTGATATTATGTGGATTTATTTATTTGAACATATCAATATTGGACATTTGTGAACTCTACACATGTCCATCTATTACATTTAGGAGATGCGAAGGTAAATATTTTCAGCTTGGATCAAATTTTTGCCATCAAAGTCAAATTTTTTAAGTATTTTTTAATAAAATTTGTTTCAGTTTGAATCAAAATTGCATGAAGGCGCCGATGTCTATAAACTCTTTAATGCAATTTTGAAAATGGGATAAGTGTCTGCTTTCAGAAAATATGTGGTTTGTTGGGTTTACTTTAATTCTTTTTGCTGTAATTTCGATTACATTTTTAAACGTCAAAATTGTAAAAATTGCTCTGGTCAATAACGCGACAAGATATCCAGAAATGCCTGGCAGTGAAAGGGTTAATGCCCTTTGGTTGAATTCCCGGGTGAAGATGCTTATCATCTCTCTCCTGTCTAGTTATCTATCTCCTATAATCTGACCATTTATATATGTCCCTTATTATCTATCTATTTACTAATAATTATAATTAATAATTCTTTATTTACATGGCGCACACAGATTACGCAGCGCTGCACAGAGCTTGCCAGATCAGTCCCTGTCCCCAATGGGGCTCACAATCTATTCAACCAACCAGCAATATTTTGGAATGTGGAAGGAAACCGGAGGACCCGGAGGAAACCCACGCAAACACAGAAGGAACATACAAACTCTTTGCAGATGTTGAGCAGCGCTGCAAGGTTGTAGTGCTAACCACTGAGCCACCGTGCTGCCCATCAATTTCCCTATCATCTATCCATCTCCTATAAAATTCTCCCATATTATAGTTTGTTTTAACATATTAAATGAAGCCTCTTGCTGACTGTGACTGGTCATAAAATAGTTTTATTTTGGGGCCCCCCTTTTAGTTTTGCCCAGGGCCCCACTTTGTCTAGAACCGGCCCTGCTGGCTCCCCACGCGTTCCACCACCGAGCCGGGTGGCTTCCTCAGGGGTATGTGACTCTGGACCAATTGTGGTCTTCTTATATGCAGTTGAACTGCTAGCTCACCTGTATGACCTGTAGAAACGGCCTCTGAGTGTGGAGTCTGCGCATGCGCCCACCGCGAGGTCACATGACTGTGTTCTAATCGAACACAGCATCATACAGGTGAGCTAGCAGTTCAACTGCATATAAGAAGACCACAATTGGTCCAGAGTCACATACCCCTGAGGAAGCCACCCGGCTCGGTGGCGGAACGCTTGGGGAGCCAGCCCCCTCCCTCCCTACATCCGGTGATATTTTTTCATTTTATATCTTGTTATTTTTCATGATATTGTACGGTTGCCTATAGCTTATTTTTGCACAAATATATATTTTTTGCTGCTATATTGAGACTCAGCACTGGATAGAGCTTTTTAAATGATTTTAACATGTTTGGCATACATATTTTTTGGTTAATTTATTGCAAAAATAAAGATGTATAATTGTTACTTATTTTGTGTATAGTGTCAGTACCTATAACACATCCCTTTGTTTGGGTGCACACGGTACTTCCAAATTCAGTTTTCTATTCCGTCCGTCATTTTTGCTTCAAACATGAGTTTGATTTATATAAAAGTCTGCAGGATCTCTCAGGATTATTAAAATACCAGTCCCATTGTTCTGTTCACCTTCGACTGTACATGGAGTGGTACATGATACAGAACCAAGAAGAAACAATATAACAGCTGATAAAATGGGGATGTAGCCATAGAACTCATATGGTATGGAGGGGCTATAAACAAGTGCTTCCACTAGATGGCATGCTTGTTATTTTTCTTGTCAGTGGAGGGCATCATTATATACATCTAAAACATTTCTACAATGAAAGAAAAAAATGCATTTTATGCATCATTGATGTATCATTGAGCAATCACTTGTGATTTGATTATAGTAGAAAATTACTTTTATACAGTGAAAAGGGCCTGGATAATCCCTTCCCTCTGGTGATAAATTATTAAAAGCCATCCAGGCCCTGCATCGCCTAGTTGTCAGTTGTAACCTGTGATGGCTGCTGGAGAAATTTGCCTTTAGGCCTCATGAACAAGACTGTATTTCTTGACTTTAATGGTAAACACGGTGATCTATTTAAATGCCCACATTTCTCATTGCACTTTGAGCCATGAGACTCCACTGTCAACTCCAACAGAAGTCGCTTATTGTGGCAAACGGGTGACACACGGTGGCACAAGCCCTGTGCAACATCCGCAAACACAGAACATCAAAATGCATTTGGTTATATGTCTCTAGCCTTACTGTGTTCCTATTTTTACCAATAGAATGCCTATGTAGTATACACATGCTCTCCACAGTAAGCCCTCATGCACTCCACAATTTTCCTGAGGTTATATTACCTGTTTTCTTTTGCAGCTACGGCTACATGTATTGCTATGGGCTCAGAATTCCTTGGCCTTGCATCTGAACCGCGTGGCCATTAGAAGAACCTCAGAGCAAGTCCTATTCTTGGCCGAGTTTGCAGCTCTGCCCTCTCATAGAAGTCTATGGGGGTGTAAAAAATACAGATCACACAAAGTGCATCACCTATGTGCTGTCGTAATTTCCAAATCAGTTGCTAGGTAACATAATCATGTAACACCCCAAGCTTATGACATGATTTGACAGCCTTCCTCTTCTTTGCAGATCCACAAAAAAACCGATGACATACAGATGACATACCTCCTGCTCAGACTCAGGAAAAATACTGACGACACATCGGCTGCAAAAGTGGCCAACAGAGTCGTATTTTGCTGCTACAGGAAAAATAAGTTTGTGTGCAGGAGACTTATAGCTGTGCATATAATGATGACCTTCCAGTTAGACTGGCATGGTAATGATCAGATTTTTTCATATGAAACGATATGTAACCAATACTAATTTTATGTTTACCTGAGTTTGGGGAAAACTTCTGCAAAAGCATAAAACCCCCATTAAAAAAACAATTGAGGGATAGTTGGTAGTCGTTTCCATGGCATGTGACATTCCCCAGGAAGAACAAAACTTGCGTTAGTTAACTAATATGCATGTAATTTTGTAACCATTACCATCATCTTTGTTGTTATTATTATAAGAAAGCCAAGTCAGAAATAGTAAGACTATGATATAGATATTTGTACAGTAATTCCGTCATCCACTAATCTTGGCTGCAGCACTGTTTCCACATCGCTGTACTGTACTTGCTTAGCAGAGTTTTTGGTTCACTGACCACCTGATGTTAATGTTTTGTCATAGTCCAGGAATCTTTTTATCTCCTTAGTTGCTGCCTTAAAAACTACTACTCTTTGCCATACTTGCACTGTGCATATTGTTCACCATCATCTAGACGTCTTATCAGGGACTTGAAGGAACCAAAATCATTCTGAGAACAAACGACTGACCACCAGTGAGACAAGATTTACGGTAGAAGTGATAACTATGAACATCATGACTTCTGAATTGGTGAGTCCACTAGATACTATAATACCAACAATGACTTACATGTCACTGTAGGTTTCTCACTTAGAAAGTATGATGCATAACCTACACTCTATAGATCAGATCTCCCCGCAATGCTGTAAGTGCTTGGATTCTAAACATTCCTAATTGACTTTAACAGGTGTTTTTACATCAGTAGTAAATATAAGCTGGATGAAAAATCCCTATCAAATACTGGATGTAATACCACATAACCCCCCTTCCATAAAATTATTCCGTCTTCTTTTTTATTGTGTCAGGTGCACTACCGGAACCTGTTCCTGATGATCTTGACGTTGGGCATTGGAGGTACATTTCAATATGGTTATCACCTGTCAGTGATGAATTCTCCTTCTCCGGTGAGTGTGACACTAGTCATCAACTTTTTCCTATATACTAAACATTATTTGGACTTGATGGACTTGCGTCTTTTTCCAGCCTTTTTCCGTCTTTTTCCAGTACTATGCTTCTAACACAATGTGGAATATTTTGGTTCTCAGTATATAGTGAGATCCATGCCCTTGATCTATATGAATTTTTCAATAAATCTATCCGGTTAAAAGTTATGGTCAAAAAGTTTATATATGAATATGTAAACTTGTTTCTCTTCTTTCAGTGATTTTCTTTGAGTGCTCTATAAATATAAAAGGTAACCACCCACTTGGCTAGTATTAACTAAGACCACTTCACTCTTGCCGAGTTTGGTCTGTAACCATAGACCATGCAGAGTCCTGCTTCAAGGACTGAACCCACTCTTGGGCACGGGACTCTCAGCACCATATTGATATATGATACACAGAGTTCCTGCTTCTTCGCTAAATAGCCGACCCGGTAATGATTACAGTGTTGGATCTGGTGTATATCAGGGAAGCAATATAGTGCTCAGAAGTGGGTTCGATCTGTGAATAAGAGCCATGCGCGATATATGGCTCACAGACTGAACTCGCCAAGTTTGAAGTCACCATTATTCATATACAAACTTCTAGTGCCCGTATCTTGGTGGATGGATTATAAAAATAAATAAATGTGTCTAATGTTCCAGAGCAGGCCTGTGCATCTAGCAAACAATACGTTGTCTGATCCTGCAAAGCCTCTGGAAAACAAAGATGTTGTCCAACTTCATGCAGATGCATTCATTGACACTGGCGCTTTAGAAAAACAAAAGCTGGACATGTACCAATAAAGTATTATGATCCCCCCCCAATAATGGGGTATCCTGAACACACTTCGTGGTGTCGCTTAAAAGGTGTGTGACAGACCCAAAATGTTTGCTACAGGCACATTTAGTTTACAAAATGTATGTCTTTAAAGGGAACCCATCACCTGCAACCAACTAAATAAACCCCACATATTACCTTATAGAAGACTGTAAAGTCATCTCAAGCTTTCTAATGTGGTTCTTCTGTATTGCTTCTGTGGTCTGAAAACAAATTTTATTCCCCATGTCTTCTTTCATTTATCCAGCCAAGAAGGCGGGAGAGCGTTCGGATTCTGTTAAACACCCCAGCCTCCTCATGGCCGCTCTGGCTGGGACTTCTGCCCCTGTGCACTGACCCTACACTCCAGCTTCTGTGGTGCATTTGTGGTGTGCCTTAGTTTGGTGCCGAGCTGCATGTACACCACCAGCTTCACTTGTGCACCGCGCATGCCCCAATGCATGTCCGAGCATTGCCTGCACCATGCAGGTGATGGATTCTTTTTAAAGACATACATTTTGCAAACTTGTACCTGTCTCAAACATTTTGGGTCTGTCACACTACTCAGGCCACATCTCCAGGTGTGTGCAGGATAAATGATTTGGGGGGGGGGGGGGGGCATGACACTTTTCTGGAACATGTCCAGTTTTCTTTTCTAACGCTCTGATGTGAATGTATGCATCTCCATGTTGATAGACAACAGCTTTGTTTTCCATGGCTGTGCAA